>NW_024084996.1:0-1400 GCF_003009895.1 Hyaena hyaena | reverse complement strand
GCATGGTATGATCTCTATTCTTTTATATTTATTGAGGGCTGCTTTATGTCCCAGTATGTGATCTATCTTGGAGAATGTGCCATGCGCACTTGAGAAGAACGTAAATTCCCTGGCCTCAATATGTAAAGTTCTAAATATATCCGTCAGGTCCATCTGGTCCAATGTGTCTTTCAAGTCCATTATTTCTTTAGTGATTTTCTGTCTGGTTGACCTATCCATTGCTGTAAGTGGAGTATTAAAGTCCCCTACTATTAGCACCTTCTTATCTATAAACTTGTTTCTGTTTGTGATTAATTGTTTTAGATATTTAGGTGCTCCCATATTCGGTGCATAGACATTTATGATAGTTAGTTCTTCCTGACCGATGGACCCTGTAATTATTATGTAGTGCCCTTCTTCATCTCTCGTTATTGTCTTTAATTTAAAGTCCAGTTTGTCTGATATAAGTATAGCTACTCTGGCTTTCTTTTGATTTCCTGTAGCATGATATATATTTCTCCATCCCCTTAGTTTTAATCTGAAGGTATCTTCCAGTCTAAAATGAGTTTCTTGTAGACAGCATATAGATGGATTTTGTTTTCTTATCCATTCTGCTACCTTATGTCTTTTGATTGGAGCATTCAGCCCATTTACATTCAGTGTTATTATTGAAATATGTGGGTTTAGAGTCTTTGTATCCTTTGTAGGGTTCATGTTTGTGGTGGTGTCTCTGGTATCTTTGTTCCTTGCAACCTTTCCTTCAGAGCGTCCCCCTCAGGATTTTTTGTAGGGCTGGCTTCGTGGTGACAAATTCTTTCAATTTCTGTTTATTTGGAAAGGTTTTTATCTCTCCTTCTATTTTGAATGACAGGCTTGCTGGATAGAGGATTCTTGGCTGCATATTTTTACCGTTCATCACATTGAAGATCTCCTGCCATTCCTTTCTGGCCTGCCAAGTTTCAGCAGATAGGTCTGTCACCACTCTGATAGGTTTCCCTTTGTATGTGAGGGCCCTTTTCTCCCTAGCTGCTTCCAAAATTCTCTCTTTGTCCTTGTATTTTGCCACTTTTACGATGATATGCCGTGCTTGCATATGCCATAACTTGATCGATTCAAGTTACGTCTGAGGGGAGTCCTCTGAGCCTATTGTATTTCAACATTTACTTCTTTCCCCAGGTCGGGGAAGTTCTCTGCTATAATTTGTTCCAGGACTCCTTCAGCACCTTTCCCCCTCTCTTCCTCTTCTGGGATTCCTATGATACGGATATTGTTGCGTTTGACCGTATCGCTGAGCTCTCGAACTCGTCTTTCCTGTTCCTGGATTAGTTTGTCTCTTTTTTTGTCAGCTTCTTGTTTTTCTATAATGGTGTCTTCTAAATCACTTATTCTCCTTTCTGCCTCTTCAATCCGTGCATTGGAGG
>NW_024084995.1:0-1401 GCF_003009895.1 Hyaena hyaena | reverse complement strand
GTCTTTCTCTTACTGGCATGTTTCTCTTAGCATAATACACTCCAGTTTCATCCATGTCATTGAAAATTGCAAAATTTCATTATTTTGGATCTCTGAAGAGTAATCCATTGTGTGTATATATACCACTTCTTTTTTATCCATTCATTAGTCAATGGACATCTGGGTTCTTTCCATAATTTGGGTCTTGTTGATAGGGTTGCTATAAACATTGTGGTGCATGTGCCCTTTCAAAACTGCATTTTATATCTTTTGGATAAATACGTAGTACTACAACGACTGGTTCTTAAAGTAATTCTATGTTTTAATTGCTATCAATTCCTTGATATCTCTTTTTGTTGCCTTATTTTTGGGGTATAGAAATGCAAACAATTTCTGTACTTTGATTATATACCCTGTGAATTTTTTTTTTAAATGTTTTATTTATTTCTGAGAGAGAGCATGAGCAGGGAAGGGTCAGAGAGAGAGGGAGACACAAAATCAGAAGCAGGCTCCGAGCTCTGAGCTAGCTGTCAGCAGAGTCTGATGCGGGGCTTGAACCCACGAACCGTAAGATCATGACCTGAGCCAAAGTCGGACACTTAACCCACTGAGCCACCCAGGTGTCCCTGTATCCTGTGACTTTGATGAATTCATGTCAAATGATGAATTCAGCTCTAGCAGTTTTTTGATGGGGTCTTTTGGTTTTCCATGTAGAGCATCCTATCATCTGGAAAGATTGAAAGTTTGACTTCTACTCATCCAATTTAGATGCCTTTTATTTTGTGTTGTTTCATTTTGTTGTCTGATTGTTGAGTTTAGGACTTCCAAACTATGTTGAAGAACAGTGGTGAGGGGGTGCCTGGGTTGCTCAATCAGTTAGGCGTCAGACGTCTGCTCAGGTCATGATCTCACGGTCTATGGGTTTGAGCCCCGCATGGGCTCTGTGCTGACAGCTCAGAGCCTGGAACCTGTTTCAGATTGTTTCTCCCTCTCTCTCTCTGCCCCTCCCCAGCTCATACTCTGTCTCTTTCTGTCTCAAAAATAAATAAACGTTAAAAAAAAAAAAAAAGAATGGTGGTGAGAGTGGACATCCCTATTGGGTTCCTGATCTTAGGGGTAAAGCCTTCAGTTTTTACCCATTGAAGATGATGTCAGCTGTGGTCCTTTCATATACAGCGTTTACCGATTTAAGGAATGGTTTTCTATTCAGACTTTTTTGAACATTTTTTACCTTTTCTTTAAGAAATGATGTAGTTTGTCAAATGATTTTTCTGAATCTATTGACAGGATGTATCACATTGATTGATTTGCAAATATTGAACTGGCGCTGCATCTCAGAAATGAATCTCACTTGATCCTGGTGAATAATACTTTCAGTATACTGTTGAATTTGATTTGCTAGTGTCTAGTGGAGAATTTTTG
>NW_024084994.1:0-1401 GCF_003009895.1 Hyaena hyaena | reverse complement strand
TCAGTTTCTTCTTTTTCTATAATAGTGTCTTCTAAATCACTCATTCTCCTGCCTCTTCCATCCGTGCATTGGATGCCTCCAGTTTTTTATGTATCTCATTTATTGCATTTTTAAATTCACCATAGCTATTTTTAGGCTCCTTATTGTTTGTAGCCATAGTTTCTTTGATGCCCTCCATGCTTTTTTCAAGCCAGGTGATTAATTTTTTGATTATTGTTCTAAATTCTTGTTCACTTATGTTGCTTATGTCTGTTTTGAGCAGTTCTCTAGCTGTCATTTCTTCCTGGAGTTTCTTTGGAAGAGAGTTCTTCCATTACATCATTTTGGTTAGTTTTCTATCTCTTGTTACTTTTAAGAGCTTATTGTACACTCTGCCCCTGCGAGTTCTGCTGTATTAGACAGGGCTCTTTTGACTGTTCAGGGCCTGTCTATTCAGGAAGTGTTCTTTGGATGGTGTCTCTTGGTTTCTCTTGTTGAGCGTTTGGTTATTTTGTTTCCTTACTGGTAGTGGTATTTGGGACTCTCTACCGTGTATAGTTTGGCTTGTTTCTTGAGGCAGCCACACTTATGCGGTTTCCTTCACAGTGTACTCTGTCTCTTTTTCTTCCCAAACTCCTGTGGATCAGTTTTATGTGACTTCAGGCCTTCTCTGAGAGATGGGTGCAGGCAAAATATACATATCTCCCTACTTCTCCACCATCTTGCCTCTTTCGAGTATCTAGTAGTTCTGAGCTACATTAAAATACCCCAAAGGACAACGCTGTAACAAGTATTAGTTATATGCTTTAAAAATGTTTCAAACTGCTTGAAAAATCTCTCTCTGACACTATTAATTACAATCTGAGAATTGGAGGAGGTAATTCAAAGAGAATGAGAGTAAGAATATATCTCCAAAATCAGATCTGTGTGGTTAGGAGAGTAGAAAATGTTATTATATTAAACCCTTGTGCACTCAGCAAGATTTTTTTAACTAAAATATAATTGACCTGAGATACTTTATTAATTTCTAGTGTAAAATATAGTGATTTAGTAAAATTGAGGCTAGTTATTATTTATTGCCATACAAAGTTGATAGAGTAGTATTGAATATATTCCTTGTGCTGTACACTACATACCCATTTTTAATTTATTTTGTTACTGAAAGATAGCACCTTTTATTCCCCTTTTTTCATTTATTCCAACATCTCCTGGAACAACCATCCGTTTTTCTCTGCATCTGATAACACATTCTGTTTTGTTTTTTTCCACCTTATTGGTTTTAATTTTTATTAAAAAATAATGTTAATTTGAGAGAGAGAGAGCGTGCGCACAAGTTGGGGAGGGGCAGGAATAGAGGGAGACACAGAATTCAAAGTAGTGTCCAGGCACTGAGCTGTCACCACAGAGCCTATCCTGAGGCTT
>NW_024084993.1:0-1402 GCF_003009895.1 Hyaena hyaena | reverse complement strand
AGTGTGCTCCCCGCCCAGGACAACCAGCATCAGCTGAGAGCTTGTTAGAGGCCGATCTCAGGTCCACACCACACCTGCTGGGTCAGAATCTGCGTTTTACAGGATCCGCTGACCCTCTGTGGGTACAGGAGGGAGAGGTGGCCCCACCCCCACATCGTGGGGTCTCAGCCTGGCTGGCCATCTGCTGAAGCAGCATGTCTAGGGGTCACCTGGGCATTCCGAACGCTTAGAAAGTTCCACAGGTGATCCCGATGCCCAGTGGGGGTAACGTCCCTGTGACAAGAGCCTGACGTAGCCCCCCAGCCTCCTGCTCTGAAGAGAAGAGCCACGTGGGGAGGAGAGAGGGCAGCAGGGAGTGCTGACTGTGCACCTTGACCCTGAGCGTGGGGAGCGCCCGGGACTCCAGTGCCACAGGCTGGTGCTTGTCCACACGAGGGCGCAGCGCTCGCATGTGGTGGGAAATCCCCCTGAAGCGGGAGAGGCCTCAGCAGCTCCCAGGGAAGCGGAAGGTGGAGGAAATGAAAGGGGAAGAGCAGACCCGAGGGCAGGCGGGAGGGGAAAAAGGGAAGGGATCTGGCGAGACCCCGCCCCAGTCCACGTGACCCGGCAGACTCCTGCCCCCCAGAAGCGCCTCCGCACAGAGGAAGGAAGGACAACGGAGCCCAGCCGACTGGTCCGGACAGCAGTGCCCCTGAGCATTTCTGGAGCAGAAGTTCTCCTCACAGAGGGAGGGACAGAGCAGGCAGCAGGCACCATGGCGCCCCCCTGGAAGGAGCTCCTGCTGGCAGGTGAGAGGGAGGATCCCCTGGGAGGGGGGAGGACGAGAGAGAGACAGAGACGGAGACAGAGAGAGACTGACTGGGGACAGGACGCTGAGAGGGGACATGGGAACAGACAGGGCAGGACAGCAGATTCCCGGCTCAGCAACAGGAAAATCTCATGATCTGGAAGTGGTGAGCTAAGTGCTGCTTCCCAAGTTACTCATCTCTGAGGACTGAAGGTTGGAAACCGAGGTTAGCAACCAGGGACCCCAAACGCTGCCCCTCCCAGCAGCCTGAGACACAGACAGATGACCGCTGGGACACGGAGGGCCCTGGGAACACTCACGCATCCATCCACAGGGATTTGCAGCCCGCTCCACCACTGGGGCACAACCCAGGTCAGAGTCCCTGCCCTCCCTGAGCGCACTTCTCTGGGGAGGAAGACAGACAGGCAAAGACATGAAATGGGAGGTCAGGTGTGGAGCAGTCATGAAGAGAACAGAGCAGGGAAAGGACAGAATGAGAAGACACAGGGTCCTTCGAGAAGGCGCTGTGGGCAGGCCTCTCCCAAGGACCCCCTGAGTGTGAGCAGGTGTCGGGGGTATGGGGGAGTGAGCCCACAGACATCTGAGGAAGAGTAT
>NW_024084992.1:0-1404 GCF_003009895.1 Hyaena hyaena | reverse complement strand
AAATTTGGTTCCCCAATGTTTCTTACATTGTAGTAAAATTCATTCAAGCAGTTACAAATGATCAAAAAAAAAAAAAAAAAAAGGAGGGAAGAAAGGAGGATGGATAAGAGGGGGGGAGGGAGAAATGGAAAGCAAAGGAAAGAAACATTGGCAGGTATAATAAAGTTTGTGATTTGTGCTGAGTTAGCTTCACTTTCTTGGAGGGAGGGGAGAGAGGGGGAACAGTAAATAGATAAATATGAGGATCAAAAGGTACACAACAGGATATAAGGAAAGACATCAAGTCAAGGGCAAATTATCAATTGAAAACATTTTAAAATACTTTATTGAAGGGATTTCCATATCACAAAGACGTAAGAGAAAAGGAAGAAGGGGGTGCTTAGGTGACTCAGTCTATTGAGCGTTCGACTTCGGCTCAGGTCATGATCTTGTGGTGCATGAGTTAAAGCCCCAAGTCAGGCTCTGTGCTGACAGCTCAGAGCCTGGAGCCTGCTTCAGATTCTCTCTCTCTCTCTCTCTCTCTCTCAAAAATGAATAAACATTTTTTAAAAAAAATGTTTTAAAAAGGGAGGAAAACAAAGCAAGCTATCACCTACCTATCTATATCCACCTGTGACACATACATTAGATGCTAAATAAAGATACTCATTTTGAATCTTTATATATATAATATATATATTATATACTTGGTAAACCTTGGTTACAAAGTAGAAATGCAGAAAAAGACATTTTTAATTAGAATAAGCAGTGGAAAGCTGATGGCTTTCACAGGTGCAAGTTCAGGTTTTGTCCAGAAGAGGGAGGTGTGAAACTACAAATGGCATCATGGGTTTTTTTGTTTTTTTGTTTTTTCCCTAACTTTTGGTTTCTGTTATTTCCCTGCTGAGCAGCCAGAGGAAAGTCTGGGTTGGGGCAAGGAGGCTATTGGTGTTTGGGCAGGTAAGTCTTTGGAGTGAGCCACTGCCTCCCACACCACTGCTTTGGGACCACCCAACAGAAGAGCTGGCCACACTGCCAAGCCATGATACTCTGTCAGGCCCCTTTTCTTTGCAACGTAGGAATCAGGATATTCTTAGTGTTCGTTTTCATTCTTTTCATATGAACTGGTTAAAATCCAGAATGCAGCACACCTCGATGGCCCTGGTCTCACGGTTTGTGAATTTGAGCCCCGAAGTCAGACTTTGTGCTTGACAGTGTGGAGCCTGCTTGGAATTCTCTCTCTCTCTGCCCCTCGTCCCCCACTCTCTCTCTCTCTCAAAATAAATAAATAAAACTTGAAAGGAAGGAAGGAAGGAAGGAAGAAAGGAAGTAAGAAAGGAAGGAAGGAAGGAAGGAAGGAAGGAAGGAAGGAAGGAAGGAAGAAAGGAAGAAAGAAAGAAAGAAAGAAAGAAAGAAAGAAAGAAA
>NW_024084991.1:0-1405 GCF_003009895.1 Hyaena hyaena | reverse complement strand
CTTCTTCCTTCTTCTTCCTTCTTCCTTCTTCTTCCTTCTTCCTTCTTCTTCTTCCTTCTTCTTCCTTCTTCCTTCTTCTTTCTTCTTCTCCTTCTTCTCCTTCTTCTTCTTCTTGTAAGTTCTGTGCCAGGGCACTTGGGTGGCTTAGTCAGTTAGGCATCCCACTTTGGTTCAGGTCATGATCTCACGGTTCGTGGGATCGAGCCCCACGTTGGGCTCTGTGCTGACAGCTCAGAGCCTGGAGCCTGTTTCAGAGTCTGTGTCTCCCTCTCTCTCTCTGCCCCTCCCCTGCTCGCTCTCTTTCTCAAAAATAAACATTTTACACATTTTAAAAAATAAATAAAATAAGAGTTATGCCTAACGTGGGGCTTGAACTCACAACCTGGATTAAGAGTCACATGCTCTACTGACAGAGCCAACCAGGTACCCCAACAATGAGCTTCTTAAAGCAGAACTCCATTAAGAGACTGAAAAGACAAGTCAGAGCCTGGGAAAAAGTATGTGCAAGACACTATTTGATAAAGAACTTGCATCCAAAATATATAAAGAACTCTTTTAACACAGTAAGAAAAATGAACAATCTGAAAATGGGCAAAAGATCTAAATAGACACCTCACCGAAGAAGATGGTACAGATTGGCAAACAAGCATAGGAAAAGATGACCAAGGTCGCATGTATTAGTCAATTGCAAATTAAAACAATGATAAGATACCACACGCAACTATTAAAATCCAAATGGCCCAAATCCAAAAAAATACTAATATAAAAATACCCCAGTGCTGGCGAGCATACGCAGCAACAGAGCCCTCACTCATTGCTGGTGGAAACGCACAACAGTACAGCCACTTTGGAAGACAGTTTGGTAGTTTCTTACAAAGCTAAAATGGCCTTACCCTGTGACCCAGCAATCACGCTCCTCAGTATTTACCCAACCGATCTGAAAACTTATTGGTCACACAAATCCCCTGCACATTAAAGTTTATAGTATTTCTTTAAAAAAAATTTTTTTTTACAGTTTATTTATTTTTGAGACAGAGAGAGACAGAGCTTGAGATGGGGAGGGGCAGAGAGAGAGAGAGGGAGACACAGAATCCGAAACAGGCTCCAGGCTCTGAGCTGTCAGCACAGACAGTGTAGATTACAGACTCTGGTTAATAGCAGTGTTGGTATCAGTCCATCAGCTGTAACAAATGCATCACCCTAATGTGAGATGTTAATAATAGGAGAGCAGTGGGGGCGCCTGGGAGGCTCAGTCGGTTAAGCGTCCAACTTCAGCTCAGGTCATGATCTTGCGGTTCGTGGGTTCGAGCCCCGCGTCGGGCTCTGTGCTGACAGCTCAGAGCCTGGAGCCTGCTTCAGATTCTTGTGTCTCCCTCTCTCTCTGACCCTCCCCTGCTCACGCTGT
>NW_024084990.1:0-1405 GCF_003009895.1 Hyaena hyaena | reverse complement strand
CTCCCGTTTTGGTTTTATTTTTCAGTATTACTTTGGCTATTCGGGGTCTTTTGTGGTTCCATACAAATTTTAGGATCGTTTGTTCTAGTTTTGAGAAGTATGCTGGCGCAATTTTGATTGGAATTGCATTGAATGCGTAGATAGCTTTGGGTAGTAATGACATCTTAACTATATTTATTCTTCCTATCCATGAGCATGGAATGTTTTTCCATTTCTTTGTGTCTTCTTCAATTTCCTTCCTAAGTTTACTATAGTTTTCATCATACAGATCTCTTGTATCCTTGGTTAGGTTTATTCCTAGGTACTGTAGGTTTTTTTGTGCCATTGTGAATGGGATCAGTTTTTTGATTTCTCTTTCCGTTGCTTCATTGTTGGTGTATCAAAATGCACCTGATTTCTGTACGTTGATTTTGTGCCCTGCAGCTTTGCTGAATTCTTCGATCATTTCTAGTAGGCTTCTGGTGGAGTCCGTCTGGTTTTCTATGTAGAGTATCATGTCGTCTGCGAAACGTGAAAGTTTTACTTCTTCCCAGCCGATTCTGATGCCTTTGATTTCCTTTTCTTGTCTAGGCTGATGCTAGGGCTTCCAGCACTGTGTTAAACAACAGTGGTGAGAGTGGACATCCCTGTCGTGTTCCTGATCTCAGGGGGAAAGCTCTCACTTTTTCCACGTTGAGGATGATGTTAGCTGAGGGTTTCTCATAGATGGCTTTTATGATGTTTAAGTAAGTTCCTTCTATCCCGACTTTCTCGAGAGTCCTTATTATGAAGGGATGTTGTATTTTGTCAGATGCTTTTTCTGCATCTATCGACAGGATCATATGGTTTTTATCTTTTCTTTTGTTGCTGTGATGTATCCCATTGATTGATTTGCGAATATTGAACCAGCCCTGTAACTCAGGAATGAGTCCCCTTGTTCTTGGTGGATAATTCCTTTTTGTGCTGTTGGATTCGATTTGCAGGGATCTTGTCGAGGATTTTTGCATCCGTATTCATCAAGGATATTAGCCTGTAGTTCTCTTTTTTTTTTTTTTTTTTGCTGGATCTCTGTCTAGCTTGGGAATCAGAGTGATGCTAGCTTCATAAAATGAGTCTGGAAGTTTTCCTTCGGTTTCTATTTTTTGGAATAGCTTGAGAAGAATGGGTATTAATTCCGTTGTAAATGTCTGGTAGAACTCCCCTGGGAAGCCGTCAGGTCCAGGGCTTCTCTTTGTGGGGAGATTTTTGATCACCGATTTCTTCACTCGTTATGGGTCTGTTCAGATTTTCTATTTCTTCCCGTGTGAATTTCGGTAGTGAGCGTGTGTTTAGGAATTTGTCCATTTCTTCTAAGTTGTCCAATTTGTTGGCATACAATTTTTCATAGTATTCCTTGATAATTGCTTGTATTTCTGAGGGGTTGGTT
>NW_024084989.1:0-1405 GCF_003009895.1 Hyaena hyaena | reverse complement strand
TTCCCCTCCCAAATGCTCACTAATATTGTCCTAGTCTCTTGAAACTCAGACGCCATGTGTAATAAGGATGAACGTTGTTTGAGGAATATCCTACGATGAGCTCCACATAATCAGCAAATGGACCTGAGTAGACTGACTTAGTTCTTGGAAAAAGGCGAATGTAAATGATGGAGTGGTGGGCATATTTTATGATACTCCAGAGTCTCTTAGAAATAATCTATTTGAGATGATGTGCACACTGCTTGCTTTCTCTCTCTCTGTTTATAGATAGATAGATAGATAGATAGATAGATAGATAGATAGATAGATAGATATAGATATATAGATATATATCTCTCTCTCTCCCGCCCCCCTACCTTTAGTTTGTTCTCTGTGTTTAATAGTCTTTTATGGTTTGACTCCCTGCCTCTCTGTATCTCTTTTTTTTTTTTTTCACATTCCCTTTCCCCATGGTCTTCTGTTCAGTTTCTCAAGATCTACATATGAGTGTAAATATACAACATCTGTCCTTCTCTGACTGACTTATTTCACTCAGCATAATAACTTTCATATCCATCCATGTTGCTGCAAATGGCATGATTTCATTTTTAATAAACAAAAAATCCTGGGCCAATTAGTAATTTAATGAAGGAGAGGAATCTTGTGTAAAATCTGTGGTTTTATATTGATTCTGAGATTCTTGGCCTGGAAGCCTACGTGATAATGTTTGCGATATTGTTCCTAGTTTACCTGACTTTGGAATCCTATTAAGACTTAGATTTTCTGTGTGATAGACTTTCTCCTTAAAGAAAGCTGTTAATCAAATGTAAAAGACTCTGAAAGGGTCAATATAACACAAACCCACAGATTAATTGAAATCTGAATTAATCACAGATCAACCCAAACTTGAAAATCACTATACATACATTTATTGCATTTCCAATATTTCTTCTTAACTCATTTTCCCAAAATTGAATTCATACTTCTTTGGAGTAAAGAAAAACTTTAATGTATTTCACAAAGAATGACAACAAACATCTTTACTCTTGTTAAAAAAAAAAAAATAGGGGCGCCTGGGTGGCTTAGACGGTTAAGCGTCCGACTTTCACTTGGGTCATGATCTCACGGATCGTGGGTTCGAGCCCCGCATCGGGCTGTGTGCTGACTGCCAGTTCAGAGCCTGGAGCTGTTTCAGTCTGTGACTCTCTCTCTCTCTGACCTTCCCCTGCTCACGCTGTTTCTCTCTCTCTCTCTCTCTCTCCTAAAAATAAATTAAAAAAAAGAAAAAAGGAAAAAAAATAAGTGACACATGGAAGAATGAAAGAATGTATCTATAGTTAACAAAGATAGGTTAGTCACGTAGGATATTTCCTGACAGGAAAATGTATTTGTCGTTGTTGTCCTCGTCGTCGTCATCATCATCATC
>NW_024084988.1:0-1405 GCF_003009895.1 Hyaena hyaena | reverse complement strand
TGTCCCTCTGTACTCTTTCCTTTTCTAGCTGATGAGAATGTTGATAAACCAGGGTCTATTTGAAAGCTGCATGTTAATGACAGCACAGTTTCCATCAGCCTAGGAGGCCTGACCCATTCCTTCTCATATACACTGAATTATGAAAGAAGCAAGAAATAGATTCCTTTGTGTATGAGTCACAAAAGCCAAAACTACTCTAACCCTTGAAGCAGAGATGTAACGTGTTCTTCAGAGGCAAATAATTGGACCTGGCACACAGTAAGTGAACCATTTTATACTAATATCTACCTTTTGCTGGTTTATTTACATTCTACATGTGTGATATGTGAACACATGATTGTGAGTGCATGTTTTACAGCTCTCATAGTTCACACTTCATAACATCTCTCCACATCTGCTCATTTTGTTGTCGGTAGACATGCAGACAGACTCCTTTTCTATCCCTCTCTCTCCACAGACCCCCAAACACTGTTGGCAAGTGCCAAGTTCTCTTCCAGAGTAGGAGCTACCACTTGGAACTTCCGGGAAGTTCCCCTCCCCTGAACAATGTTCTTCCCTCATAGAAGCTGCTTGTTTACTGTTAATCTCCGTAGTAACCAGATCTATTTCAGTTTCCCATTTAAAATAAAAAACCCACAACGTTTTCCATATTTCAACAATTATGGTTAAACAGTGGTATGTGTATTCTGCCTTTTTCTTATGTGTCACATAGCCCTACATTTACATTGTCATAGTCTGAGGGCTGAAGAAATAAATTCTGACTTTATATTCTCATCCCTGTACAACTAGTTTTAAGTGATTTCTTTGTTGCCTCACCTCTGTGAGCCACATTTTCTTCTCCATTAATAGGATAAAGGATGATTAGAAGACTCCTAATAACTTCTAAATAACATAATATTTACCCATCGTCCTTAGCGAAAAATCAAACAAAGGAAAAAATACTTTCTTAAGAAGAAATGCACTACTCAACCACTATGCCTGTGTCACAGTGAGTGACATGGTGTAAGTAGTATAGGTCCTAAGCTGCAGAGACAAGGACTTGGTCATTTGAACTATCTCTTTACTCTCAGATGATGTGTTGCTTCAGAAAAATCAGCATATATACATCCCTCCCCCAGCCATCTGTCCTCCTCTACCTTACCACAGCTAGGGATCGTCTTACCCTCTTTACTTTTTTTCAGTTTATTTACTTGTATTAAGAGAGAGAAAGAGTTGGAGAGAGGGGGAGATAGAATCCCAAGAAGCCTCAGCACTGTTAGCACATGCCCGACGTGGGGCTCGAATTCATGAACCGTGAGATGATGACCTGAGCCCAAATCAAGAGATGGACACCTCACCAACTGAGCCACCCAGGTGCCCCTCTCCCTTTTCCATGTTACCCAATGCTCAGGAAGATGCTTAACAC
>NW_024084987.1:0-1406 GCF_003009895.1 Hyaena hyaena | reverse complement strand
GACTCTGAAATAGGCTCCAGGCTCTGAGCTGGCAGTCAGCACAGAGCCCGACGCGGGGCTTGAACCCACGAACTGCGAGATCATGACCTAAGCGAAAGTCGGACGCTTAACCGACTAAGCCACCCAGGCGCCCCTAAAGAATGTTAAATTTTACTAAATTTTTTCCTTACTTAGGGAACTAGATTCTGGTCTGGCTGAATCTGTGTCTACACTGATATGGGCTGCTCCTCGACTCCAATCAGAAGTGGCTGAATTGAAAATTGTGAGTACAACCAGTTTCAGTGATATCTGTAGTTTGTCATATTGTTAGGTTGGTTAACAAGTCATTTCTGCTTTGATCGGATATTTTGTACCCTTCTCATTCATGCTGCCTTTGAAACAGGCTTTATAAATTTGTAAATTTGTCTCTACCTCCTTTTCAGCCCTCATATAATGCAACAGAACAGTGTTTTGCAAACCTGAATAATTTTTTTAAGGCATAAAGTACTGTGTACCTTCAGTTTTGTCTTATTTTTATTGTAATGTTAATTTAAGTATATTCAAATAGAAAAGTTCTTGGACAGCTGTAAACTGGAAAAGTTAACGTTAATTTAAGGTGACATATTTTGCTTCATTCATTAATTCCACAAATATTTATCAAGTTGATTTTATGAGCTAGGTGGCACTGAGGGTACAGCAATGGGCAAAATATGATACTAGCTCTACTCTTGTAGCTTAGAATCTAGCAGAAAAGACAGACATTAACTAAAAATTTTCTAAAAATTGTCTCCTCACAACAGGGATATAGTACTGACTGCTAGGATATAAATTCATTTGGGTTGTTAACTATTTTTCATCTTTGCCTTTTTGTTTTATTCTCTAGATTGTCTCAGTCTTATCGCTTGACCCATCTTTTTTTTTTTTTTTTTAAGTTTAGATTTGAGAGAGTGTGTGTGGGGTGGGGTGGCAGGGGCAGAGAGAGAACCCCAAGCAGGCTCTGCGCTGATACCCTGAGCCACAGACCATGAGGTCATGACCTGAGCCGAAATCAGGAGTCAGACAGTGAACTGATTGAGCCACCCAGATGCCCCTTAAGATATCCTTGTCTTCTGTATGTTTTCATTTATTTTAAAAAAAATTTTTAACTATTTATTTTTGAGAGAGAGAGAGACAGCGGGAGTGGTGGAGGGGCAGGGAGGAAGGGAGACACAGAATCCGAAGCAGGCTTCAGGCTCTGAGCTGGCAGCACAGAGCCTGACACGGGGCTCAAACTCATGAACCATGAGATCATGACCTGAGCTGAAGATGGATGCTTAACCAACTGAGCCACCCAGGTGCCCCTGTATGGTTTTTTTTTTTTTTTTTTTTAAAGAGCTCTTCTTAATACTCGGAATATTTACTTTATAGTCTGTTTTTGTTTCATAGCT
>NW_024084986.1:0-1406 GCF_003009895.1 Hyaena hyaena | reverse complement strand
AGTAACAAGAGATACAAAGCTAACCAAAATGACGAAATGGAAGAAATCTCCTCCAAAGAAATTCCAGGAAGAAATGACACCTAGAGAACTGCTCAAAACAGATATAAACAAAATAACTGAACAAGAATTTAGAATCATAATCATAAAATTAATCGCCAGGGGTGGAAAACCATGAAGGACATCAGAGAAACTATGGCTACAAACAAAATGGAGTTAAAAATAGTTATGGTGAATTTTAAAATGTGATAAATGAGATACATAATAAACTGGAGGCGTCCAATGCATGGATTGAAGAGGCAGAAAGGAGAATAAGTGATTTAAAAGACACTATTATAGAAAAAGAAGAAACTGAGAAAAAGAGAGATACACTTATCAGGAACGTGAAAAAAGAGTTCGAGAGCTCAATGATATAATCAAACGGAAGAATTTCCGTATCATAGGAATCCCAGAAGAGGAAGAGAGAGGGAAAGGTGCTGAAGGAGTCCTGGAACAAATTACAGCAGAGGACTTGCCAAACCTGGAGAGGGAAATAGACGCTGAAATTCAAGAAGCACAGAGAAAAAAAAAAAAAAAAAAAGCACAGAGAATTCCCCTCAGACGTAACTTGAATTGATCATCTGCACGATATATCATAGTGCAACTGGCAAAATATAAGGACAAAGAGACAATTTTGAAAACAACTAGGGAACAAAGGGCCTTACCATGCAAAGGGAAACCTATCAGAGTGGTGAAAGAACTATCTAATGAAACTTGGCAGGCCAGAAAGGTATGGCAGGAGATCTTCAATGTGATGAACAGAAAAATATATGCAGCCAAGAATCCTCTATCCAACAAGCCTGTCATTCAGAATAGAAGGAGAGATAAAAGTCTTTCCAAGTAAACAAACATTGAAAGAATTTGTCACTAAACCAGCCCTACAAGAAATTCAGAGGGGGACTCTCTGAGTGAAGTATTGCAAGGAACGAAGACACCAGAGACACCACCACAAGCATGAAGCCCACAAAAGAAATAGAGACTCTAAACCCACATATTTCAACAATAACACTGAATGTAAATGGGCGGAATGCTCCAATTTAAAGACATAGGGTAGCTGAATGGATGAAAAAAACAAAATCCATCTATTTGCTGTCTACAAGAAATTCATTTTAGATTGGAAGATACCTTCAGATTAAAAGTAAGGGGATGGAGAAATATCTATCATGCTACCGGAAGTTAAAAGAATGCTAGAGTAGCTATACTTATATCGGACAAACTGGACTTTAAATTAAAGACAATAACAAGGGATAAAGAAAGGCATTATATAATAATTACAGGCTCCATCCATTAGGAAGAACTAACAATCATAAATGTTAATGCACCGAATATGTGAGCACTTAAATACTTAAAACAATTAATCACAAACAAAA
>NW_024084985.1:0-1406 GCF_003009895.1 Hyaena hyaena | reverse complement strand
TGTGCTGACTGCCAGCTCGGAGCCTGGAGCCTGTTTCAGTCTGTGACTCCCTCTCTCTCTGACCCTCCCCTGCTCACGCTCAATCTCTCTCTCTCCTAGAAATAAAAAAAAAAAAAAAAAAAGATATCTGCCATCAATCAATAAAGGATGAGTGAGGGATATGGAATATTGATAACTGAGAAAAATAACTAGGTAGGCTCACATACATGGATACGTAGGGATAAGGGTGTGGAGGACATATTATGCAGAGCGAGACCCACACTCTATGTAAGGTTATGCTATACGTAATATAGACACATATACATAGATAGTAATAATCTAAGGGGTGAAAATCCTGGTAATGGGAGAGGTGGACAAATATTTCACCTGCCTTCCTGTACTGACTGAATTTACAAATGACTTTTATTACTTTGAGTCAAACACAAACATCACAGTTGACTTTAGAAAATGCTTCGGAGTAATGCTAAATGAAAAAAGCAGTATCATAACTTGCATGAAAATGCACTGGAACTAGACAAAGCAATCAAATGTACTGACATCTGTAGCAATCAAATGTGTTAACAAGGTTACAGATTTTTAAAAAATATTTTCTAGTTTTCAATAAATTGGCTACGTAACTTTTATTGCTATTCAGTGCTAGTATAACTGTAGTTGTATTATTTTTACGTAACAAAAATATTTAAAAACTCTCTCAAACCAGGATTTGTCACTCTCCCCTCCAAAAGAACAAAATGAGAATGGTAAGGAATTGTATACGTACAGGTGTGTGCACGCGCGCACGCAAACACATACATACACACACAAATAAGAGTACCAGAAGCTGAGATGAATTCTGATTCTATGCAATCAGACAGCCTATGGCAGAGCGTACCATGTACCTGAAAAGTAAATACTAAAGCAGTAACAAGCGTAAACAAGGCTGGATCACAGGACCCTGAAGAAATTGCTATAATAAATATAAATCTTAAAATCAATCATTTTATTGGAAATTTAAAAACTGATGCTATTAAACATTGCTTAAATATATGTATTTAACCAGAAAGGGCTGGTTGGAAGTGGTAAGTGTCTGGTCAATAGGGCCAAAGAATGGTGCAATGCTTCTAGCAGATGAGATAAGTGTTGACTTAGGTAATCAATGAAAGCTTCAGCGAGGAGGCAGGACTGGAGCAGAATCTGAAAGAATGACTATAGGTCCTGCATAAAGAACTAAAGAAGTTCCTGGATAAAGAACTATCAAAATTCCGAGACAGGAGGGGCGCCTGGGTGGCTTAGTCGGTTAAGCGCCCGACTTTCGCTTAGGTCACGATCTCGCGGTTCGTGGGTTCGAGCCCCGCGTCGGGCTCTGTGCTGACTGCCGGCTCGGAGCCTGGAGCCTGTTTCAATCTGTGACTCCCTCTCTCTCTGAC
>NW_024084984.1:0-1406 GCF_003009895.1 Hyaena hyaena | reverse complement strand
GTCACAGACTGAAACAGGCTCCAGGCTCTGAGCTGGCAGTCAGCACAGAGCCCGACGCGGGGCTCGAACCCACGAACCGCGAGATCATGACCTAAGTGAAAGTCGGACGCTTAACCGACTAAGCCACCCAGGCGCCCCTATGGCATCCTTTTTCTAAACAGCTTTACTGAGCTATAATTTGTACACCATATAATTCACCCATTTAAAATGTGCAGTTCAGTGGCTTTTAGTATATTTACAAGGTTGTGCAAATATCACCACTACCTAATTTTAGAACATATTTGTTGCCTCAGAAAGAAGCCCTGTTCCCCTTAGCCATCACCTCCCAAATCTCCCATCTCTCCAAGCCCTAGGCAACCACTAATCTACTTTCTGTCTTCATAGTTTTGCTATTTTGGACCTTTCATATAAACTGAATCAGACAATACATGGTCCTTTTATGACTGGCTCCTTTCACTTAGACTGATCTTCTCAAGGTTCATCCATGTTGCAACATGAAGGAATTTCCTTCCTTTTTATTGCAAATAAGACTCTGTTGTATGGACATACCACTTTTTTATTCATCGATTGATCAGTGGTAGTTTCTACCTTTTGACTGTTATGAATAATGCTGCCATAAATACACATACATAAGTCTGTGGACATGTGTTCATTGCTCTTGCATATATGCCTAGGAATGGAATTTCTGGGACATATGGTAAGTCTGTTTTATCTTTTGAATAACGGCTAAATTGTTTTCCAAAGCGATTATATCATTTTATATCCCATCAGAGTGTATGAGTTTGAATTTCTCCACACCCTCAACAAAACTTGTTGTCAATCTTTTTTCATTGACAGCCATCCTAATGTGAAGTGGTGGGATCTCATTGAGGTTTTTGCTTTGTATTTCCCTCATGGCTAATGATATTGAGCAGCTTTTCATGTGCTTGCTGGCTATTCGTAGATCTCATTTGGAGAGCTGTCTATTTAAGTCCTTTGTCCATTTTTAAATTGTCTTTTTTATTATGGAGCTGTAAGAATTGTTTTATATGTTCTAAATATAAATCCCTTACCAAATACACGGTTTGCAAATATTTTCTCCCATCCTGTGGGGTATCTTTTCACTTTCTTGACACAGTTCTTTGAAGCACAAGGTTTTGTTTTTTTTTTTAAATAGTTTATTGTCAAATTAGTTTCCACATAACACTCAGTGCTCATCCCCACAAGTGCCCTCCTCCATGCCCATCCCTCCTCCCCCCCACATCCATCAGTCCTCAGTTTTTGTCAACATTCAAGCGTCTCTCATGGTTTGCCTCTCTCCCTTTCCCCCAACATTTCCCCCCTTCTTCTCTCCCTTGTTCCTCCGTCAAGTTCTTCCTAATCCTCCTATACGTGCAAACATATGATATTTGTCCTCTGCCTGACTT
>NW_024084983.1:0-1406 GCF_003009895.1 Hyaena hyaena | reverse complement strand
TTAGAAAGCAGCAGAACAGGGGTGCCTGGCCAGCTCAGTCGGTAGAGCCTGCGACTCTTGATCTCAGGGCCATGAGTTCAAGCCCTACATTTGAACACAGAACTTACTTAAAAAAATAAAGAGAAGTAGCAGAACGTGTTGACCTAACCACCTTGGATTCTCTGAGCCCGCGGGGTCGACCCATCCTTTGCGTGCGGGGGACGGGGGACGGTTGAGCACCCGTCAGACACAGCCCAACACCACACCCGGAGGCGACTGTGATCCTATTCCTGCCCCCTAAGCGTTCGTGGTCGGGGTGGCGGCGGTGCATGGTCACTTGTACGGAGAATCCTTCTCAAGGGAACAGATGCCCCGTTCGGAAAGCGACAGGCACGACAGAGTGGACGCGCCCGCGGACAGAGCGGGAGCCTCAGTGATCAAGCTCTTGTCTCTTGGCCCTGGGGAGACTGGATCCACCCAGGAGGACAAAACCACCGGCTCGCCGCTCCCACTCGAGCCGGCGAGCAGGGTCCCACCCCGCCGCGCTGCACTCGCGGCCTCCCGCCATCACCAGGGGTTCCAGCTTAAGGAATCGTCATTGATCACCTTCAACTCCTCAACTCCACGACCCGCCGAGGCGCTGGCTCGTGTAGAGAGAAGCCGGACACCGTTCCTGCCTCCTCCCTGCCCCAACCGGGCAGCCAGCCACCCGGACCAGGACCAGGATAAGACACCTGCCCGAACGGCCACAACGCCAGGTTCGGAGCGGGGGGCCGGGGGGACTGTGAGACACGAACGCGTCCCGTCCCTGTGGGAAGCACGCGATACAGACTCGATAAAGGAGAAGGTGCGGTGGAACACGAAGCCAGGCGAATCAGGAAGGCCTGGCTGACATCTTGGCGGGGTGGGGGTGGGAGGGGGGCGCTTAAAGAAGAAGTCAGACAGTCCATGCGAGTCAGAATCTCGGGGCACATGAAGGGGGAACCGGGGCATTGACGTCTGACCTAGAGCCGGGGCGGGGGAGCAATTGAGGAGTGAGGGGAGCCGGTTGCATCCCACTGACCTGCCCGGCCACCTTGAAGTTACCGTCCGGGCCTCAGAACTGCCCCGGGCGACGCTTACTTCTGGTGGGCTCCCTCCCTACCATCACGCCCCCCCTCCCCCCAGCACCCGCATGTCCCGTCCCTCACAGACTCATTCATCCCTCAAAGTCAGCCAGCAGGTTCAGTTTCTCACGCGAACCTGCCCCCCCCCGCCCCCTACCCCTTCCTCCCCCCCCCCCCCCCTCCTCCACCTTGTCCCCAAGGCCCTGCCCCGCTCCCCACTCCCCCCCCCTCTACCCCCTCATACACCCCTCCCCCGCCCTTGCCGCGGCTGGAGCCCTCCTGATTACATCAGATCAAGACCGGCCATCAGACTCTGATCCA
>NW_024084982.1:0-1407 GCF_003009895.1 Hyaena hyaena | reverse complement strand
TCAGCACATTGAGAAATATCAGGATATTTCCTTATCTGCCACATAATAGGCCATGGTTGTCAGGGGCACAAGTGAACAACCCTACGCTGACCTTCCAAAGTCTGAACCCTAGCCTCCTCCTGAATATTTAAATTACTCTTCCTATGTCTGTGAAGGCCTAAAACATATTATTTCTTTAAAAGAACTTTGAGCTGCAAGGCATAATGTGGGAGATGGTGTAGTGAGGCCCCCAGCCCTCTCTTCATTTCCTGATGAGATAGGTAACATTTTTATGGTCACCTCAGTGCTCTGAATAAGGACAAAGTTAGGTGCAGCATGCCCCTTAGAAAGGAAGCCTCCATTACACTGAGGCACCCCTCATCATTACAAGTGAATATTTAATGGAGTTCCCAGAAGGTTCAGAACCCTACCCATCATTTATCCATGAAATCATTAAGTCAGTCATTCTTTCACTCACCAGATCATTGACTCATGTATTGCTTCATTCAGCTAACATTTACGGATGTCCTTATATGTCTGAGACACTGTGTTGGACAGAGAGGAAGACATAAAAGAAATGCCAGTCATGGTCCTATCCTCAGGCAGCTCCCAGCTTGCTTGGAGGGTCACATACACATGAAATAGTTAAAAACAACAACAACAAACCAAAAAGCAAAAGCAAAAACAAAACAAAACAAAAAAAACAGAGTTTTAAGATACTGGTTGTAGGGGGAGCCTGGGTGGCTCAGTTGCTTAAGCGTTCGACTTCAGCTCAGGTCATGATCTCATGGTTGGTGGTTTCGAGCCCCGCATCGGGCTCTGTGCTGACAGCTAGCTCAGAGCCTGGAGCCTGCTTCAGATTCTGTATCTCCCTCTCTCTCGACCCTCCCCTGCTCATGCTGTCTCTCTCTCAGAAATAAATAAAAAACAATAAAAAAAATTTTTTTTAAGATACTGGTTGTAGCAAACCCTGGAAAATTCCAAGAAAGGAAGTGTCCATCAAGGAAAGTGTCACTGAAGAGCTACAATTTATGCTGGCTTTTACAGCATGTACAGGTTTGGAGTAATTATCATTCTAGGCAGTGGAAATAGCAAGAAGACTTGGAAACAGGAATATATAGCTGACATGCATCGTCCCCTGAGAACTGGCCAGCCTCCCAAAGTGTGCTAATGTACCAGGGAGATGTAGAGAGCTTGTAAAAAGGCAGAGACTTTCCAATTTGATTTTGGAAGTACTAGAGAGTTGCTCTCACCTTGAGCAACCATAACAATGTAACAAATCTAGTACTGTATAGTTTTAGGACTACAGGTGTTTTCAGGGAAAACTGGCTAGAGGAGATGAGTCAGGGGGCAGAGGTCACCTGGAGAAGAAGGTGCGGACTAAGGGGTGGACATGGAGTAAAGAAATGATTGTGGCTGAAGATTGGG
>NW_024084981.1:0-1407 GCF_003009895.1 Hyaena hyaena | reverse complement strand
CTCTCTCTCTTTCTCTCTCTCTCTCTCTCTCTCTCTCTTTCGCTCTCTCTCTCAAAAGAAATAAACAAACATTTACAAAGATAAGTAGAACTATTCTGTGATTTAAAATAACTTTAACTGGTGTTGGAATTGATTTCTTTTTTAAAGTTTGGTTGTGTTTCCCTGGA
The DNA here is from genome assembly GCF_003009895.1 of Hyaena hyaena. Lineage (NCBI taxonomy): Eukaryota > Metazoa > Chordata > Mammalia > Carnivora > Hyaenidae > Hyaena > Hyaena hyaena. The sequence goes on along the minus strand of NW_024084981.1, from coordinate 1,240 downwards.
AGCTTATGGGCCTTGTGCTTTGCTATGTATGTGTTGTACTGAGGATTGGGTAGGTAACATTCTGACAGTTTTTACTTTCTCTTCTATAGAGATCAGTTAATTTAGATTTTATTTTTCTTTTTGGGTACATTTTGGTAAATTATATTTTCCTAAAAATTAGCCTTTTAATCCAGCCAGATATTTAAATTCATTTTCAAAAGGTTGAGTATTCTTGGGGTAGCTGGGTGGCTCAGTTGGTTGAGTGTCTGACTTCAGCTCAGGTCATGATCTTGCAGTTCATGAGTTCTGGCCTTGCATCAGGCTCCTTGCTGTTGGTGCAAAGCCTGTTTTGGATTCTCTGTCCCTCCCCAGCTTTTGCTCTTTCAAACATAAATAAACACTTAAAAAAAGGTTGAGTATTCTCTAAGATGCCTCTACTATTTTTTCTTATTTCGCTATTATTTCCATTTTATGATTTCTTATTTTTGCAGTTGTAATTTTTATCTTTGCAGTTGTAATTTTTATCTTGATTAGGTCAAATGGAAAATGTATCTAATTATTTTAAAAAGCATTTCCTCTTTTAAAAATCAGCTTTTTGTTTATTAGTATTTCTTTTTATTGTTTCCAAACTCATTAATTTTTTTTTATCTTAAACTGCTTTTTTCCTTTGGTTTGCTATTCTTTTTTCTCATAACTTGAGTCAGATTCTCAATCTATTGATTTTTTTTCATCCTTTTTATTAAAGTATACAGTTTATCAGTTCTCCTTGGAGCACTGTTTGACTCAATTACTGTAGATTCTGGGAAAAAATGTTTTCATTATCATTGTTTTCTAAAAATTCTTCATTTTGGATTTGTTATTTCTACCTAAAAATATTTTTTCAATGTTTATTTATTTTTGAGAGAGAAAGAGTGAGGGAGGGAGGAAGGAAGGGAGGGAGGGACAGGCAGAGAGAGAGGGAAATACAGAATCCTGAAGCAGGGTCCAGGCTCTGAGCTGTTAGCTTTTAGCACAGAGCCCAATGCAGGGCACAAACTCTCGAACCATGAGATTGTTATGCCCAGATCGCAATCTCCCCAAAATCCCAAGACCACCAAGGAGTCCGAGTCACATATGCAAAAGCAAAGGGCATTTTTTCGGGCTTAAGCTTGGGCTCCCAGACCTCAACATCGCAGTGGATCCGTGCTGAGAGCCCTGAACAATGGAGGAGTAGGGTTTTTATAGGGTTTGTGACGGGGGAGTTACAGAAATTGTGGCAGGG
>NW_024084980.1:0-1408 GCF_003009895.1 Hyaena hyaena | reverse complement strand
AAGAGCCTCTCATGGTTTGCCTCCCTCCCTCTCCCCAACTATTTCCCCCCTTTCTCTCCCCCACGGTCCTCCGTTAATTTCCTCCTAATCCTCCTATATGTGCAAACATATGGTAGCTGTCCTTCTCTGTCTGACTGATTTCATTCAGCATAACACCCTCAAATTCCATCCATGTGGCTACACATGGCCAGATTTCATTCTTTCTTTCCATCGTATAGATAAACTACATCTTCTTGATCCATTCGTCCGTTGATGGACACTTAGTCTCTTTCCATGTTTTGGCTATTGTTGAGAGTGCTGCTATGAACACTGGGGTCCATGTGCCCCTGTGCATCAACACTCCTGTATCCCTTGGGTAAATTCCTAGCAGTGCTATTGCTGGGTCATAGGAGAGTTCTACTGTTAATTTTTTGAGGAACCTCCACACTGTTTTCCAGAGGGCCTGTGCCAGTTTACATTCTCACCAACAGTGTAGGAGGGTGCCCGTTTCTCCACATCCTTGCCAGCATCTAGAGTCCCCTGATTTGCTCATTTTAGCCACTCTGACCGGCGTGAGGTGGTATCTCAGTGTGGTTTTGACTTGTATTTCCCTGATGACGAGGGACGCTGAGCATTGTTTCATGTGTCTGTTGACCATCTGTCCTCTTTGGAGAAGTGTCTGTTCATAACTTCTGCCCATTTCTTCACTGGATTGTTTGTTTTTCAGGTATGAAGTTTGGTGAGTTCCTTATAGATTTTGAATACTAACCCTTTATCTGATATGTCATTTGCCACTATCTTTTCCCATTCCGTTGGTTGCCTATTAGTTTTGTGGGTTGTTTCCTTTGCTGTGCAGAAGCTTTTAATCTTGATGAGGTCCCACTAGTTCATTTTTGCTCTTGATTCCTTTGCTTTTGGGGATGAGTCAAGTAAGAAATTGTTGCGGTGGAGGTCAAGGAGGTTGTTTCCTGCTTTCTTCTCTAGGGTTTTGATGGCTTCCTGTCTCACGTTCCGGTTCTTTTATCCATTTTGAGTTTATTTTTGTGTATGGTATGAGCAAATGATCTAGTTTCATTCTTCTGCATGTGGCTGTCCAGTTCTCCCAGCACCATCTGTTAAAGAGGCTGTCTTTTTTCCATGTTAATTATTTTTTTAATATTTATTTTTAGTATTATGTTGTAAATTCCAGTGTAATTAATATGTAGTTAACATAAGTTCCAGTATAGTTAATATTATGTTTTCAATTCCAGTATATGTATAAGTTCATAACATACAGTTATATTAGTTTGTTTATTAATTATTTAAAAAAAATCTCCCTGGCTTGTGTCCAGAGATTCTCATTGTTTTAAATGACCTTAGGCTGGCCCTCCAAATATGATTATAAATAATCATATAAATATGATTATAAATAATCATATAAATATGATTA
>NW_024084979.1:0-1408 GCF_003009895.1 Hyaena hyaena | reverse complement strand
TCTTTCTTTCTTTCTTTCTTTCTTTCTTTCTTTCTTTCTTTCCTTATTTCTGATGAGTCTGGCTACTGGTTTATTAATTTTGTGATCTTTTCAGAGAACCATAACCTGGTTTCATTGACATCTTCTATTTTTTAAAAGTTCTATGTAATTTCTGTTCTATATTATTTCCTTTCTTTTGCTTGTTTGGGTTTTTTGTTTTGTTTTGTTTTTCTAGCTCTTTTAGACATAGATTGGGACATTTCTTTTTCTTCCTTCTTGAGGTAGGTCTACATTGCTATAACTTGCCATTTAGAACTAATTTTTCTACATTATAATGATTTTATATCATGCTGATCTTTTTTCATATGTCCGCTAGTAATTTCTTATTTCTTCTTTGTTTTGATGATTAGTCCATTAACTGTTTAGTAGTGTTATTTAACTTCCATATATATGTGCTCTTTTCAGGTTTTTTCTGATTGCTTTTTAGTTCTTTGTGGTCAAAAAAGATGCATGGTAGAACTTTGATCTTTTTGAAATTAATAAAACTTGTTTTATGGTTTAAGATGTGATTTTTGGAGAGTGTTTCCTGTGTCATTTACATGTGAATTCTGCTGTTTAGGATGCAATATTCTTAAGACATCTATTAAATCGATCAGGTCCATTGTGTCCTTCAAAGCCCTGTCAATGTTGATTGTCTGTTGAAATGTTCTGTCCATGTAGGTTAGTGGGTGTTATTGCCCCCTACTATTCTTGTTTTACTATCAATTACTTCCTTTGTATTTGTTATTCACTCTTTTATGTATTTGAGTGCTCCTATATTAGATGTATGTATATATACAAATGTTATGCCTTCGTGTTGTATTGTCCCCTTAATGATTATATAGTGTATATGTTTTGTATCTTAAAGTCCTCATATGAGAGAAGTCATATGATATTTGTCTTTCTCTGACTGACCAATGTCGCTAATCATAATACCATCTAGTTCCATCCACATAGTTGGATAATGGCAAGATTTCATTCTTTTTGATTGCCAAGTAATACTCCATTGCATATCTATAGCATATCTTCTTTATCCATTCATCCATCGATGGATATATGCGCTTTTTCCATTCTTTGGATATTGTGGACTGCGATATAAACATTGGGTGCATGTGTCCTTTTGAAACAGCATACCTGTATCCCTTGGATAAATACCTAGTAGTGCAATTGCTGAGCCATAGGGTAGTTCTGTTTTTAATTTTTTGAGGAACCTCCATATTGTCTTCCAGAGTGGCTATACCAGTTTGCATTCCCACCAGCAGTGTAAAAGAGATCCTCTTTTCCCGTATCCTTGCCAACATCTGTTGATGCTTGAGTTGTTCATGTTAGCCATTCTGATGGGTATGAGGTGGTATCTCATTGTGGTTTTGATTTGGATTTCCCTGATGAT
>NW_024084978.1:0-1408 GCF_003009895.1 Hyaena hyaena | reverse complement strand
TTGGTACTGGGTAGAATTCCAGATGAAACTCTCAGTCTCCTTACCACTCACTAGCTTAGAAGCCACGGTAAGTAGAGTAAGAAATTGATCAAACTTAATACATTGCCTCCTGTTGTCATGTGATTGGTGCCCTCCCAAAGCTCATAGGTGGAAACCCTAACCCCAATGTGCCTGTATTCGGAGATGGGCCTTTAAGGAGGTAATTCAATTTAAATGAGGCAAGAATGGACACTTAACCCTATCTGTCTGGGGTTCATAAAAGACGACAAGACACAAAGGAGGGCTGAGCACAGACGGCAGGGTTCTGGTCACCATCACAGTGGAAGGGCCGCCCTCAGACACCGGCCGCGTGTCCCACAATACAACTCCACGAGGACACTCCCTGGGGACGGCATCAGATCTCACCGGTTCAGGGCCCAGTCCCACAGAACTGCCCTCCCCACCTCAGATGCCTCTCACAAGGCCCAGGGTGTTACCTGCGCCCCTGGGCAACTGGCCAGAGATGGAGGTTCCCACCCCCCACCCTTGGGTTCCATTAAGTTCTTAGAGCCGCTCACAGACCACGGACAGACGTTGTATTTACTAGATTGTCAGTTAAAGTAGAGAAATCAACAGCTAGTAGAAGAGAGACATAAGGTGAGACCCCAAACAAAGGCGCTTCTGTCCCGGTGGAGTTTGGGGTCCTAACAGTGGCACGTGGGGCACATGGGAGTCTCAGTCCCTTGAACGCCTCTGATTCTTGATTCAGGCACACCTCGTGGTCTCACAGTTTGTGAGACGGAGCCCCGCGTCGGGATCTGTGCTGACAGTGAGGAGCCTGCTTGGGATTGTCTGTCTCCCTCTCTCTCTCTCTCTCTCTCGGCCCCTTCCCCACCCGCAAAGTTCAACAGAAAGAAACTTAAGAAAACCTGATTCACTCTCAAGCCCCTCCCTCTCCATTCCCAGAGCGTGGGGGTGACGGGGAACTGAAAGTCCCAAGCTTCCAATCACAACATTGGTTGCCCTGGCAAGCAGCCCCCGTCCTTAAGAGGAGCCTCAAAGTCACCTCTTTGACATAGAAAAGGCCACCTTTATGGCTCTGAGGACTGAGGAGACTCCAACCATGTTTGGAGCTCGGTGCCAGAAACGGGGCTGGAGGTGAAACATGTATTTCTTCTTATAAAAAGGCCTCTTGTGAAAGGGCCACAAGAGGACAGGCCACGTGGGGACACAGGGAGAGGGTGGCCATCTGCAAGCAAAGGTCGGAGGCCTCACGATAAACCACCCCTGCCGGCATTTGATTTTGGACTCCCCTCCCCCCCCCCAACTGTGAGAAAATAAAGTCCTGCCGCTGAAGCCCCCAGTCTGTGCATGTTCTTTGCGCAGCCCAAGCACACTGATCTCCACCCCCCCCCCTACAATGCCAGGG
>NW_024084977.1:0-1408 GCF_003009895.1 Hyaena hyaena | reverse complement strand
GAGGAACTGAGCCCTGAAAGCCACGTGTTGTCTTTTTTTATATTTACTTGTCTCCCATATATGGTAACCTACAAATATGTAGTCTGATTAAATGGTCTCCTGTTGTAAGCTCGTGAAGGTCATTATCGCGTATGCAAATAGCAAGGTTGCCTCTAGGCTCCCCACCCCCCCCAGGGGACCCTACACATTCCCTTCTTTGATGCTCAGACCCCTCTATTTAGGGTCAAAGAGCATCATCTTGATTTAGAGGTTTATGTTTTCATAACATTACGTGAGTGGCTGTCTCTTTTAAATTATGACCTCCGTGAGACTGGAGGCAGACCGTACAACCAGGGGAGCTAAGCAGGGGAAGGTGAAGCACCCTCCTAAAATTAGGATAATTCCCTTGAGGGTTTTGAATCTCCTGAGAGTTGAAAACCATCCTCCAAATAACTCTCCTGGGTTGAACGCGCCCAGGTCTGGACTGGGCTCCGAGCAGCCCTTTATATTTGCTCTGTGATCTCCCCTGACTGTTTCCTCCTCTGTCTGTTGGCAGCAGTAGCTCAGGTTGAGTTTTCCTCCAACACCTCTCCGAAGCAAGCAGGTAATCTAACGCCAAGCAATGATGGTAGATGGCACTGCACGTTTTGGATTGTTGCTTGGCTGGGAAGTTAGGAGCCCTGGCAGCTTCACTGGCTTTCCTTGATACAACTGCCTGCAGTCTGATTCTGAGTTTAATGTGTACGTGGGAATGTAGTCACCCCGGGACTCTCCTCTGCGCGGGTGGCAGGACCCTAACTGGGTTACGCGCTCGGGAGGCCGTTGTGTTTTTGTTAATCTGTAAGGCTCGCTCTTCGTCTCCCTGTCCCCAGACACTTGAACTCCCAAATGTTTCCATCTGGCAAGTGGGGGCAGGAAGAAAGATGGATGGAAGTTCTCAGCACACATGACCCCGACCAGCCCGAGGGAAGTGCTGCGCAGGCTGTCCTTGCTCGCATCCAACACAGTCTACCCGGGACCTGCCATTTGATGGCTGCCGGGACATGGCCTCAGGCCTCCTGGAGATGAGAGAAGGGGGTGGGGATCTGGCTCAAGGTGATCTGGGCCCCCGCCCACCACCATTGGGTTTTCTGGGCGGTTGAGTTATAAAATCTTTGGCCCAGGCATGGTGAGTTTTTAACAGAGTTGGTGGTGAACTTTTCCCCACAAGGCAAGACAGTTTTTCCCAGTAGAGCTTTTGAGAAGCCAAACCCAGGTAGTAGGACTGGGGTTGTTTACTATCAGGTTCCTGGGATCTAGTTTCCTGGTCTCCTATGGCCATTGCTTCCCCATTGCTACACACGGCCAGATTTCATTCTTTCTCATTGCCATGCAGTATTCCATCATATAGATAAACCACATCTTCTTGATCCATTCGTCCATTGATAGA
>NW_024084976.1:0-1409 GCF_003009895.1 Hyaena hyaena | reverse complement strand
AAATAAATAAACATTAAAATAAAAATTTTTTAAAGAAAAAGAAAAAACTGCAAAGAGAGCATCACATTTGAACAGTAATTATTTCTGGCTGGCAAAATTAAAGGCTTTTACACTTTTTCCTTATTTATGTGACTTGGAATTTTTCAAATTTTCTATAATAAACATTTAGTGCTTTTACGGGGGCGGGGGTGTAATTTAATCATTGACGAAATAGGGGCACCTGGGTCACGCAGTCTGTTAAGTGTCCAACTCTTGACCAAGGTTCAGGTCATGATCTCGTGATTCATGGGTTTGAGCCCTGTGTCTGGCTCTGGGCTGACAGTGTAGACCCAGTTTGGGATTCTCTCTCTCCCTCTCTCTCTGCCCCTGCCCTGCTCACATACTCTCTGAAAAATAAGTACATAAGTAAATAAACAAAAAATAATAATAATGGATGAAATTATCCCCAGGCTTCTTTGGGAGTTGGACAGGTCTGTTTAGTCAACCGGGCTTCAAGGTCAGACTTATGGGTTACACAATCTAAGGAAAACAACACCACCTTCCTCGGCCTTAAAGTTTCCACATCTGTACAATGGAAAATAAAAATATAGGTCCCGTAGAGTTGTTGGAGAGTTCGATGAGCACACGTGGGAGACACCCTTCGCAGGCGCCTGGCGCAGAGTAAGTCTGCAGCGAAGGGCAGACTTCGCTGTTCCTCTTTCTACCACGTGTGCCCTTGCCTGGGTCCACTCACACACCCCTCCCCCAGGCCCCTGCCCTGTGCCTTCTCCTCACCCCCCAAACCAGCAGCTGTCTCCCTTGACTCTCTCCCCTGATAACCCACCTATTTCGGTGGGGACGGAAACAATAAAGAGAAGATCCAGGGCCTGCCCCCCACCCTGCTCCTGCCTCCCCCTCCTCCTTCTAGAGATGCCCACCCTGTATCAGATTTCGTCTCCAACCCTCACGGCCATGCCCCAGCCCCCCTCTCCATGTTCTCCATCAACAGGCGCCCGCTCCCTGCTGGCACATTCTCATTGGTGGACTACCGAGCTGTCGCTGCTCTCATCTTTACAGCCTCAGACCGCACGTCTCTCTCCATCTATCACCCCCTTTCTCTGCTCCCTTTTCTGACAAAACGTATCAAAGGAGAGCCTCCCGCAACTGCTTCTACTCATCCCGGTCTCCCAGAACCTACTCCAAACAGGCTTCCACCCTCCGGCGCCTCTGACTTTGCTCCTCGCAGTGACCTCCCCGTGGCTAACTCACCCACCTCTGATTTGACCTGAGCCGGCGCCCCGGCACCGACCATCACTCGCTCCTTGATACCCACGGCACATTCTCTGGATTTTCTTCCCACTGTCCCGCTACTCTTCCTCAGCTTTCTTTGCTGGTTCCTCCTCATGTCTGTGGCCTCTTTTTTTTTTTTT
>NW_024084975.1:0-1409 GCF_003009895.1 Hyaena hyaena | reverse complement strand
CCCCCTTTATTATGTAAGTCTTGGATCTGCAAGGCCCACAGAAAGAGCCTTTTGACAATCATCCACAATGCTTTCATCTGAAAATCTCTTTTGAAAAGGCAGGAATCTGCTTTTCCTTATGAGGAATCTGTGTGGGGAATATCTGTCTGATCTGGAATATTGTGAGGCCTGGTCAATACCAGCAGGCTCATTTCCAACATGAGCCAGTAGTAGCAGAAGGAGATACCAGTTTTCATTTCTCTCATGGCAGGAGCTGTGCAAACGCTGCCATTTCCTCGCTGTGACTGTCATCTAGTGAGGCCAGTGCAGCTCCCAGTAATCAGGGATATTTGCCTATAATTGTCTTTTTTAGTGGAGTTTTTATCTGTTTTTGGTATCAGGGTAATGCTGGTCTATAGAATGAATTTGGAAGTTTTCTTTACTCTTCAATTTGGAACAGTTTGAGAAAAATAGGTATCAACTCTTCTTTAAATATTTTGTAAATTCACCTGTGAAGCCATCTGGCCCTGGACTTTCATTTGTTGGGAGAATTTTTTATTATTAATTCATTTTCTTTGCTGGTTATTGGCCTGTTTAAGTTTTCTATTTCTTCCTGTTTCACTTTTAGTAGTGTATATATTTGTAGACATTTATTCATTTCTTCCAGGTTGTCCAATTTTTGGCATATAATTTTTCATAATATTCTCTTATACTTGTTTGTATTTCTCTCATATGTGATTTATTTGGGTTCTTTCTGTTTTCTTTTTTGATAATCTGGCTAAATGTTTATCAATTGTATTCACATTTTTTTCCCCAAAGAACCAGTTTCTGGTTTCATAGATCTATTCTACTGTGTTTTTGTTTTGTTTCGCTTTAGTTTTCATATCATTTATTTCTGCTCTAATATTTATTATTTACTTTCTTCTGTTAGGTTTTGTTTGATGTTCTTTTTTCTAGCTCCTTTGAGTGTAAGGTTAGGTTGTTTATTTGAGATTTTTCTTCATTCTTGAGGTAGGCCTGTATTGCTATATACTACTCCCTTTTAGGACCACTCTTCCTGTATCCCATAGGTTTTGGACCATTTTGTTTTCATTTTCATTTTTTTCTATGTATTTTTCTTTTACACCTTCTTTGAATTCCTAGTTGATCCATTCATTGTTTAGTATCAGATTGTTTAACCCCCATATATTTATGGTCTTTCCAATTTTCTTCTTGTGGTTGACTTCTAGTTTCATAGTGTTGTGGTAGATGCATAGATGCATGGTATGATTTCAATCTTTTTGTATTTGTTGAGGCCTATTTTGTGACCTAATATGTGATCGATTCAGGAAAATAGATGTTCCATGTGCACTTTGAAAGAGCGTGTATTCTGTTTCAGGATAGAATGTTCTGAATATGTCTTTTAAGTATATCTGGTCCTGTGTGTCATT
>NW_024084974.1:0-1409 GCF_003009895.1 Hyaena hyaena | reverse complement strand
CAAAAACGAACTATTTGGACCTCATCAAAATTAAAAGGTTCTGCACAGCAAAGGAAACAATCAGCAAAACTAAAAGGCAAATGACAGGATGGGAAGAGGATATTTGCAAATGACATGCTAATGATAATTAACTTTTGGATACTAACCAAAATCTATAAAGAACTTATCAAACTCAACACCCAAAAAAACCAAATAATCCAGTGAAGAAATGTGCAAAAGTCATGAATAGAAACTTCTCCAAAGAAGACATTCAGATGGCCAACTCAACATCACTCATCACCAGGGAAATACAAATCAAAACCACAATGAGATACCACCTCACCCCCGTCAGAATGGCTAACATTAACAATTCAGGCAACAACAGATGTTGATGAGGATGTGGAGAAAGGGAATCTCTTTTGCACTGCTGGTAGGAATGCAAACTGGTGCTGTCACTCTGGAGAACAATATGGAGGTTCATCAAAAAATTAAAAATAGAACTACCCTATGACCCAGAAATTGCACTATTAGATTTTTATCCAAGGGATATAGGCATGCCGTTTTGAAGGGGCACATGCACCCCAATGTTTACAGCAGCACTATCAACAAAAGCCAAAGTATGGAAAGAGCCCAAATGTCCATCGATGGATGAATGGATAAAGAAGATGTGATATAGACTTGTAAAGACGGTGGAGAAGTAGGGAGCTCCGTACGTTGCACTCGCCCCCATATCTTGCACAGAGAGGACCTGAGCCATAGAAACCATTACAGAATCCAGGAGTTTGGGAGGAAAGGGAGACAGAGGTTGCTGAGAAAAACTTCTAACATGAGTGGGAACTGGGGAAGATAAAATCAGGCCGGGACCAGAGATGCAGAGGGACGGGGGCGATTCCCCTCTGCGGGGAGTGAGAGGGGAAAGAGAGAGGCTGAAACTGCTCAGGACACGGTCCCTGTCACTGGGGAACAGAAAAACCTCCGCTTGGGACACAGAGGGACCCGGTCTCTGGCTCTCCAGCTGGGCCAAAGTGGACACACTTATCCCAATTCCTGGGAAAACAACTGCATGCGCGCCAAATTCCTGCGCGCCAACTCGACCTTGAGGGGCCGCGCACATACCGCGCCTTTGTGCTTCTGGCTCAGCTGGATCCCTAGAGGGGAGGCGAAGGGCTTAAAACTGGGAGATTTGCCCACGAGTTCGTGTTTCGGGTGATAAGACACAGAGAGACCTGGTTTCCCGCTCTCCAGTGGACCCAAGCACTCCCAGGCAATCCCCATCCTTGCTCACCAACCCGACCTGGAGGAGACAGGAGCAGTGGCTTCTGGCTCAATCCCCAGGGGGTAGGCAAGAGACTTGGAACTGCCCTGAGGGAATCGCTTGCGAGTTTGTGTCTAAGGCAATTTCAGTGGGGCGCGAGGACTGGGATTTGGAA
>NW_024084973.1:0-1410 GCF_003009895.1 Hyaena hyaena | reverse complement strand
TTTCGCTTAGGTCATGATCTCGCGGTTCATGGGTTCGAGCCCCGCGTCGGGCTCTGTGCTGACCGCCAGCCCAGAGCCTGGAGCCTGTTTCAGAGTCTGTGACTCCCTCTCTCTCTGACCCTCCCCTGCTCACGCTGTCTTTCTCTCTCTCTCCTAGAAATAAATAAATAATAAATAAATAAATAAATAAAATAAATCCGAAATCCAGCTACAATTCACCATTCCCACTGCTGCCAAATTGGCTGAAGTCACTATCATTTCCTGCCTGGATTATTCCTGTAGTATCGCTCCTGTTCTCTCTGCTTCCAGCCTTGTCTCACCTGTCCTCTACTCAGAAGCCATAGTGATCTTAAAATGTCAGATCATGTCTCCCCCCCCCCCCCAGAACTGTCATTACTTCCCCATCTAACTTGTAGGAAAAGCCAAAATTCATGATCAACTATAGGGTCTAATACGGCTTATAGTTCCCTTGCATCTCCCCTTACCTTGCTGTACTCCAGCCACCTGAAACTTTCTGCTCCTTGAACACACAGCAGGCTCCTATCTTTGTATTAACTGGCCTTTCTGCTTGGAATGCTCTTCCTCAAAGAGTACATGGCCAACTCCCGTTACCTCCTAAGTGTGTGCTCAAATATCACCTCTTCCGTGAGAACTACTGTGACCATCCCATGCTAATCCAATCTTTCTTATTCGTCTCTATTTCATAGCACTTTTCATCTAAATTGTTATAAAATTTACTGACTTATTGTGTTCATTGTTTATTTTCTGTCCTTTCATTAAAATGTAAGCTCTGGGTGCCTAGGTGGCTCAGTAGGGTGAATGTCTAACTCTTGATTTTGGCCCAAGTCATGATTTCACAATTGTGAGATCTGGTTCCACTCTAGGTGTGAAGCCTACCTAAGATTTTCTCTCTCTCTCCCTCTATCCCTCCCCTGCCATGGGAACATTCTCTGTCAATAAAGTAAAGTAAAGTAAAATAAAATGTAAGCTTTATGTGTGCAGGTATTTTTACTTTTTGTTTAATTCTGTACATCAGGGATGCCTGGGTGGCTAAGTTGTGAGTTCGAGCCCTGCATCAGGCTCCATGTTGAGAGTGGAACCTCCTTAAGGTTCTCTCTCTCTCTTTGCCTCTCTCTCTCTGCCCCTCTCCCCCACTCACACAAGCTCTCTCTCTCTCTCTTTCCCTCTGTCTCCCTCTCTGCTTCTCTCCCCCCACTCACACAAGCTCTCTCTCTTTAAAATAAAAAATAGGGGCTCCTGGGTGGCTTAGTCAGTTAAGCGTCCGACTTTCGCTTAGGTCATGATCTCGCGGTTTGTGGGTTTGAGCCCCGCGTCGGGCTCTGTGCTGACAGCTAGCTCAGAGCCTGGAGCCTGTTTCAGTCTGTGACTCCCTCTCTCTCTGACCCTCCC
>NW_024084972.1:0-1411 GCF_003009895.1 Hyaena hyaena | reverse complement strand
AAAAAAAAAAACCCTTTAATCGACCATGAACAAGTGAGTGGGCTGTTAAGATTTTTTTTTATTTTTTTAAATTTAAATGCTAGTTAGTTAGCATGTTAGTTGCAGAAGTAGAATTCAGTATTTGTCACTTACATATAACACCCAGTGCTCACCACAGGTACCCTCCTTAATACCCATCACTCATCTAGCCCATCTCTCATCCATCTCTGTCCATCAACCCTCAGTTTGTTCTCTATCATTAAGAGACACCCTTTCTTTTCTTCCACACCTTCCCATATGTTAAATCCTACATATAAAATTCTACATATAAAAAGACATGATGTTTTTCTTTGTAGATGGACTCATTTCGCTTAGCATAATACTTTCTAGTTCCATCCATGGAGTTACAAATGGCAAGAATCCATGCTTTTTGATGACTGTGTAATATTCTCATCAAGGTAAAAGGCTCCTGCACAGTGAAGGAAGCAGTCAACAAAATTCAAAGCAGCATACAGAATGGGAGAAGATATTTCCAAGCGACATATCTGATAAAGGGCTAGGATCCAAAATCTAGAAATGACTTATCAAACTCAACACCCCCAAAACAAACAGCCCGGTTATGAAATGGGCAGAAGACATGAATAGACACTTTCCCAAAGAAGACTTCCAGATGGCTAACAGACACATGGAAAGATGCTCAACATCATTGTTCTTTAGGGAATGCAAACCAAAACCATTATGAGACCACCTCACACCTGTTAGAGTGGCTAAAATTAACAATACAAGAAGCAACAGTTGTTTGTGAGATATGGAGAAAGGGAACACTCTTGCACTGTGCTTTGGAATGCAAACGGTGCATCCACTCTGTTATGATTTTTTAAAGGAAAATTTTGAAAGCACCCCTCCTTCTATGGTTACTTGTTGTTCTCATTTCTGTGTACTATTTAGAGCACTGTCAGCAGGTGAAGTTTTTTCCCTATGATGAGTAGAGTAAAAAAAATTGAAAGCCAATATAAATTGATATTTTAAGATATGGAGTAGAGGTACCTCAGTTAAAATGAAAACAAAACAAAAACAAATAAACAATTTACCCAATCAAATAACCAAATTCACATCATGATTCCAATCTGTGAAAAAAAATGCTCATGTGTAGAAAAATAGTTTAGGCTGTGATTGTCTTTGAATGCCAGGATTTTTATTTTCTTCCTTATCCTTATTTTGTCTTTCCAAATAATACAGAAAGCTGCTGGCAATTGTATCCTGGTTTGGTTAAGCTGCTTCATAAACAAAGAAGAAAAAGTCGATAAGGAAGATGACACAATGGAGGTTTCCAAAGAGAATGATTTGATTGTCACAGAGTTAGAGAAGCCCTTGGAACAATTAAAGAGGACTAGAAGATTTCTGCCAAAATGCTATAATTGGTGTGAAAAAT
>NW_024084971.1:0-1412 GCF_003009895.1 Hyaena hyaena | reverse complement strand
AGGTTTAGAGGGAACATACGTTAGTATAATAAAAGCCAAATATGAAAAAAACATAGCTAACAACACACTCAGTGATAAAAAACTGAACGTTGGGGTACCTGGGTGGCTTAGTCAGTTAAGCATCTGACTTCAGCTCAGAAGAAGAGCACACGAAGCTGACCCACACAGAGAATCTGACAAAGAGCTTATCACTTCTTTCATGGAGTATGACTTTGATGTTATATTTAAAAATTATCGCCAGGGGCGCCTGGGTGGCTTAGTCGGTTAAGCATCCGACTTTCACTTAGGTCATGATCTCGCGGTTCGTGACAAAGAGCTTTTGCTTCCAACACGAGTGGTTACGAACGTTAATTACTGTACGATAAGCGCTCTGTATTTGAAACTAAGCTAGACTTCATTAAAAATAAATATTTCCGCTCTGCAGAAGTCACTGTCAAGAAAATGGAAAAAAACCAAGCCACAGGCTTGGAGAAAATATTTGCAAAAGACATATGTGATAAAAGACTGTTATCCAAAATATACAAAGAACTCTTAAGACTCAACAGTAAGGAAACAAGCAACCTGATTTTAAAAGTGGGCCAAAGACCTGAACAGATGCCTCACTAAAGAAGGTGAACAGATAGAAAAGAAGCATATGGAAAGATGTTCCACATCATATGTCATCAGGAAAATGCAAATTAAAACACCAATGAGATAACCACTGCACACCTATTTAGGATGGCCCAAATCCAGAACAATGAAACACCAAATGCTGACAATGATGTGGAGCAGCAAGAACTCTCATTCATTGCTGGTGGTACAAAATGATACAGCCACGTTGGAAAACCATTTGGTGCTTTCTTACAAAACTAAACATACTTTTACCATATGACCCAGCAATTGCACTCCTTGATGTTTACCCCAAGGAGTTTAAAACTTGGGTGCCCACAAAAATCTGAACGTGGAGATGTATGAAAGCTTTATTCATGATGCCAAATTGGAAGCAAACAAGATGTCCTGTAGTAGGTGAATAGATAAATAAATCGGTACGTTTAATTTGTTTTGCATTTTCCCATCTTATTTCGTGTTGTTTATAAACATTACTTTAAGTGTAACTATTAGCTTAACATTGTCCTACTATTAGTCATTAAAGAATTTTAGGCTCTAAATACATACGATGTTAACTGCTTTCCCAAAAGATTGGACTAGCTTTATCACCCTCCCATTAAGGTCAGTGCAATTTGGATAAGTTATATTTTTGCCTTCATGTGATAAATCATCTTTTATGCTAAACAACAAATAGGAATTTCCACGTCTTACAGGAATAAGACCTAACTAGAGGACTTCCCACAGAAAACAAGTATAAGCCCCAGACATAATACAAAAAGCAAATACCTCAATGAATTAGAGACTGAGCAGAGCAGACAGAATCT
>NW_024084970.1:0-1412 GCF_003009895.1 Hyaena hyaena | reverse complement strand
GTGCCCTTCTTAATGCCCATCAACCATTTAGCCCATTTCCCATGCACTTCCCTCCGTCAACTCTCAGTTTGTTCTCTATACTTAAGAGTCTCTTATGGTTTGCCTCCCTCTCTGTTTTTATCTTATTTTATTTTTTCTTCCCTTCTCCTATGTTCATATGTCTTGTTTCTCGAATTCCATATATGAGCAAAATCATATGATATTTGTCTTTCTCTTCCTTGGCTTATTTCACTTAGCATAATATACTCTGGTTCCATCCATGTTGTTGCAAATGGCATGGATGGAGTTTTGATATCCATCATTCATTTTGACTGCTGAGTAATATTTCATTGTGTATATATACATCATATCTTCTTTATCCATTCATCAGTCAAGAACATTTGGGCTCTTTCCATACTTTGGCTATTGTTGATAGTGCTGCTGTAAACATTAGGGTGCATGTATCAAGTCAGTAGTTTGAAACAGTCAGTCTGTCCTTTGAATAAATGCCTACTAGTGCAATTGCTGGGCCGTAGGGTAGCTCTATTTTTAACTTTTCGAGGAAACACCATACTTTTTTCCAGAGTGGCAACATCAGTTTGTATTCCCACCAAGAGTGCAATAGGGTTGTCCTTTCTCCACATCCTCACAAACATCTGTTGTTTCCTGAGTTGTTCATTGTAGCCATTCTGCCTGGTGTGAAGTGGTATCTCATTGTGGTTTTGATTTGTATTCCCCTGATAATGAGTAATGTTGAGCGTCTTTTCATGTGTCTGTCAGCCATCTGGATGTCTTCTTTGGAAAAGTGTCTATTAATGTCTTCTGCCCATTTCTTAATTGGATTGTTTGTTTTTTGGGTGTTGAGTTTGGTAAGTTCTTTATAGATTTTGAATACTAACCCTTTATTTCCAAATACATCATTTACAAATATCTTCTCCCATTCCATCGGTTGCCTTTTAGTTTTATTGATTGCTTCTTCACTGTGCAGAAGCTTTTTATCTTGATGAGGTCCCAGTAATTCACTTTTGCTTTGGTTTCCCTTGCCTCCAGAGATGTGTCTAGTAGGAAGTTGCTGTGACCCAGATTAAAGAGGTTGCTGCCTGTTTTCTCCTCTAGGATTTTGGTGGTTTCCTGTCTTACATTTAGATCTTTCATCTTTGGAATTTATTTTTGTGTATGTTGTATGAAAGTGGTCCTGGTTCATTCTTTTGCATGTCGCTGTCCACTTTTCCCAGCATCATTTGTTGAAGAGACTGTCTTTTTTCCATTGGATATTCTTTCCTGTTTGTTGCAAATTAGTTGACCATACATTTGTGGGTCCAACTCTGGGCTTTCTCTTCTGTTCCATTGATCTGTGTGTCTGTTTTTGTGCCTATACCATACTATCTTGATGATTACATCTTTGGATTTTTTTAAGCTTTTTTTTTTTTTTT
>NW_024084969.1:0-1412 GCF_003009895.1 Hyaena hyaena | reverse complement strand
GGGCCCGTCGGTGTGTATGTAACAGGTTCCTCTGTGCTGATTACCGTGATTCTCCCAGCAGTGACGGGCACACTCCCTCCCTTCAGCACAGTGGCTGATGGCCAAATCACCTCATGTCAGGGCACTCGGAGGGCCGCTGACCCCACCACGAAGCGTCATGCTGGGTGCAGGAGCTGCCTCCCCAGCGGCTGGGGGACCCAGGGGGAGGACAGAGGCTTGGCCTGGCCACCCTGCCCTCCAGCACCTAAAACGGATGCTGAGCTAACACTCTATGATACGGAGTGAAAACCACACCCAGGTCCTGGTGCTCCCCCTCATCTCTGTGCTGAGGCCATGTAGCCTCTGCTGTCCTTCCCTGAATGGTTCTCTTGTCTTAGGTGGGGAGGGGACACATACACTTTTATAGTATCATATGACACTAATTTAAATAAACACCTGGTTGCTCTGTGACACCTTGGCTAGGCTATGGTGCCCAGTTGTTTGGTCAAACGCCAGCCTAGAAGTTGCAATGAAGGCATTTTGTAGATATGAATATCATTCACAGTTGACTTTGAGTAAAGCACATGACTCTCTGTACTGTGGGTGGGCCTTGCCCAATCAGTTGAAGGCCTTATGAGCAAAGACAGAGGGTTCTCCTGAGAAGAAAAAGAATTCTGTCTCAAGACTGCAGAACAGAAACCCTGCTCGAGTTTCCGGCCTGCTCGAGCTGCACTACAGATTTCTACAAGCCAGCTCCACAATCGTGTGGGCCAATTCTTAAAAGATCTTTTGATAGATAGACAAATGGATGGATAGATGGACAGATAGACAGATAGACCTTCTATTGGCTCTGTATTTCTGGAGAGCCCCGACTGATCAACTCTGAGCCCACTCTCCTCATCCACGTAAACTGAGGCCCCTGTGGTGGGCACTGGTTGTTTCTACCCATTTAACATCCAACCTCCTTCTGTCTTCCTCTGATTTTGCTCTGGGGAGACTCCCTCCTCCACTGTCCATGTACTTCATGGGGCTGACCTTGCCTCCAAGGTGGGCAGAGCCAGGCTTAGCCAATCAGAGCAGTCTATTCTCTAGGCTACAGTGATTGGCTAGGGGACACACATGTGACCCGACACTGTCCAATGGGACACAGCCCCAGGACTTTGGCTGGAGCCATTCTGTACATTTTTTCCCCACCAGAATGTAGAATGATAGGAGTCTGGAGCAGAGCCAGCTGGACAGAGAAAGAGAGGAAAGGAATGGAAAGATCAAGCTGTGACATTATCCTTTGAGCCCCTGGATTTAGCCCTTCCTGAAGCTGCTGTGAGCATTTAAGGTTTCCCCCTGGCTTAGGCTAGTGGGGGGTGGGTTTCTGTACTTTGTAGCCCGGCCTGACCTCCTGCAGCAGGCTTAGGAGAGAGCCTGGCTTCTGTTTG
>NW_024084968.1:0-1413 GCF_003009895.1 Hyaena hyaena | reverse complement strand
ACATGGTGGAGAGTGCAAAGCATCAATACGAGTAGGAAAAGAAAGTAACCAAAGTCAAAACAACAGAGAGCAAGTGACACTCTTCAGAAAACACCTCCTGAACGGCCATGCCTGGGACAGTGTATGAGCTTCCTTTAATAGAGCACGACTCGCAGGTGCAGAGCACATAACAAGCTTTGAAACCTTACAAGAGACAGAAAGCTAGCCAGAATGACGAAATGGAAGAATTCTCCTGAAAAGACATTCCGGGAGGCAGTGACAGCTAAAGAATTGACCAAAACCACTCTGCAAGAATCGAGAATAATGGTCATAAAATTAATCGCTGGGCTTGTAAAAGGCATAGAAGTCAGCAGAGACTCCATTGCTGCAAAGATCAAGGAATTTAAAAAATTGTCATGATGAATGAAAAATTGCTATAAATGAGGTGCAAAATAAATGGAGGTGGCCACAGTGCAGATTGAAGAGGCAGACGGGAGAAAGGGTGAATTAGAAGAAGCAATTATGGAAAAAGTGGAAGATGAGAAAAAGAGAGATGCATTGATCCAGGAGCACGAAAGAAGAATTTAAGTGATGCAATCAAACGGGCCAATACCCGTACCAAAAGAATTCCAGAAGAAGAAGAAAAAAAGACAAAGGAGCTGAAGGGGAACTTGAACGAATCACAGCTGAAAACTTCCCCAATCTGCGACAGGAAATAGACCTTGAAATCCAAGAGGCACAGAGAACTCCCCTCAGACATAACTTGAATGGATCCTCTGCACGGCATATCATAGTGAAACTGGCAAAATACAAGGATAAAGCGAGAATTCTGAAAGCAGCTAGGGATAAACTGGCCTTAACATACAAAGGGAGACACATCAGGGTCTTAGCAGACCTAACTACTGAAAGTTGGCACGCCAGAAAAGG
Organism: Hyaena hyaena; assembly: GCF_003009895.1. Classification (NCBI taxonomy): domain Eukaryota; kingdom Metazoa; phylum Chordata; class Mammalia; order Carnivora; family Hyaenidae; genus Hyaena; species Hyaena hyaena. The sequence goes on along the minus strand of NW_024084968.1, from coordinate 507 downwards.
CAGGAAATCTTCAATGTGATCAACGGGAAACATATACTGCCAAGAATCGTTAATCCAGCAAGCCTATCATTCAGAATAGAAGCAGAGAGAAAGGCTTTCCCAAACAAGCAAAAACTGAAGGAATGCATCACTACTAAATCAGCCCTACAAGAGATCCAAAGGGGGACTCTATGAGGGAAATGTTGCAAGGAACACAAAGTACCAGAGACACCACTACAAGCATGAATGTCACAGGGAACCCACAATGACTCTAAACTCATCTTTTTCAATAACCACAGTGAATGTAAATGGGATAAATGCTCCAATCAGAGGACAAAGGGGAGAAGAATGGATTTAAAAAAAGACCCATCTATTTGCTGTCTACAAGAGACTCATTTCAGACCTGAGGACACCTTCAGACGGAACGGGAAGGAATGGAGAAATATCTATCATGCTACTGGAAGTCAAAAGAAAGCTGGAGCAGCCATACTTATACAGGACAAACTGGGCTTCAAAGGAAATAACAAG
>NW_024084967.1:0-1414 GCF_003009895.1 Hyaena hyaena | reverse complement strand
ACTTAACTGACTGAGCCACCTAGGCTTCCCTACATATGCTGTTTAACTTGTACTCAGACAAACTGGTGACCTTTCTAAGCAACACCAGCAACTACTCCCCTTCAGACCACATGCTCTAAATCACTGCTGGTTCGGTGTGTCAGTGTTAAGTGTTTTTCTATAATCTTGGCCTTCCTGCTGAGTTAGCAGACTGAGTGCCCACCTGATGACCCTTGCTGTTTCTCCCTTGGGATGTTGCTACTTCCCTCTTCAAGCTGTTGTCTTTTAGACTTCATCCACTGCCTTTCTGTCTGATCTTTATTGGTAGTGTGAGAGCAGTGCTAAGCACAAGGACATTTCTTTTGACTTTGCTTGAGTATACGCATGTGTGTGCAAGACATCCCAAAATGACAGTACATTTTCACGAATAAGCTCTTGAATATGGAATCTTAAGCTCTTGGCTACTACTTTCTTTTGTTGGTATTGTTGAATATTAATGTGAATATTTGACATTAGATGTTTTTGGTGCATGCAAACCCATATTTATAGAATTTAATTTTTTTTTAATCTCCAGATTCTACATGGGAGTTTCTCAGACTGATTCTTGACCTCTCGATGAAAGTACTGAAACCGGATGGCAAATATTTTACACAGGTAGACACTTAACTCTTTTTTTTCCCAAAACACTCAATAAGAATTTTTATATTCTGTGTTTTTTTTTTAATGTTTTATTTATTTCTGAGAAAGAGAGAGACAGCATGAGCAGGGGAGGGTCAGAGAGAGAAGGAGACACAGAATCCGAAACAGGGTCCGTCCAGGCTCTGAGCCGTCTGTCAGCACAGAGCCTGATGCGGGGCTCAAACCCACAGACCGTGAGATCATGACCTGAGCCGAAGTCAGACAGACGCTCAACTGACTGAGCCACCCAGGCGCCCCAAGAATTTTTATATTTTGAAGTTTGCATGCATATTACTGAAATTTGTATCTGTTAAGGATAGAACATCATAACCGGATTCTGTTTCTTCAAACACCAACTTTGTAAATAGCTGACCTGTCCTCTCCGGAATTAATGAGTTCTCTTGTGTCCTTTTATTGCCCACTGTCCTGATTTATCAACCTTGGGCTGTGGCTGTAGTATGAGTTCCTGTCACCAGATGGAGACACAGATTGTGATTTTATTTTTTGGTGGTTCTTTTTTTTTTTTTTTTTTTTTTTTTGGATTTCTTTCCCCTCATCCTCTAGGAGATTCTTCATTGGAAAGCCAATTTATCAAGATAAAGATTAGTAAACTGCTTTAATTGTAATATGAGCTCCTGCCACCAGATGGAAGCAAAATTTTTTTCCCCATTCTCTAGGAGATTCTTAAATTTAAAAGATAAAGTTTGTATCTTGTTAAGTAAATGTGTGTGTGTGTGTGTGTGTGTGTGTGTGTGTG
>NW_024084966.1:0-1414 GCF_003009895.1 Hyaena hyaena | reverse complement strand
GTTTCAGTCTGTGACTCCCTCTCTCTCTGACCCTCCCCTGCTCACGCTGTCTCTCTCTCTCTCTCTCCTAGAAATAAAACATTAAAAAAAAAAAGTGAACAAATTAAAGAATAAAATAGGCAAATTCAGAGACAGAATGTATATTTGAGGTTCCCAGAGACTGGAAGAGAGGAGAAATGGTGTTATTGCTTAATGGGTACAGAGTGTCTATCTGCGGTGATAAGAAAAATTTCAGAAACAGTGGTGATGACCGTACAACATTCTGAATGTAATGAATACCACAGAATAAAAAATGTTAAAAAAAAAAAAAGAAAGAAAGAAAAAGAAAAAAGAAAAAGAATAGGAGGAAGAAGTAAACCTAACAGATTTCCTTGTAACTAGTCAGCCAATTTTCAAACTAATTCGAGAACTAGGGTTAATTTCTATTTCCTCACAAAGTGGGTATAAGGGGCGCCCAGGTGGCTCAGTGAGTTAAGTTTCCAACTCTTGATTTTGGCTCAGGTCATCATCTCACGGTTATGAGATCGAGCCCCAAGTTGGGCTCTGCACTGACAGCTAGAAGCCTGCTTGGGATTCTCTCCCCTTCTTTCTGCCCCTGCCCCATGTCTCTCTCTCTCTCTCTCAAAATAACCATTAAAAGTAATAATAATAGGAGCGCCTGGTGGCTTAGTCGGTTAAGCGTCCGACTTTCGCTTAGGTCATGATCTCGCGGTTCGTGGGTTGGGGCCCCGCATCGGGCTCTGTGCTGACTGCCAGCTCAGAGCCTGGAGCCTGTTTCAGATTCTGTGTCTCCCTCTCTCTCTGACCCTCCCCTGCTCACTCTGTCTCTCTCTCTCTCTCCTAGAAATAAATAAAAATATTAAAAAAAAAGATTTAAAAAAAAAGTTATTTTGATCTTACTAAAATAATAGCTTATAATACTCTATATACTATTGAAAACTTAAAAAAAGAATTTCACAGGGAAAAAAGGTGGGAGGACTGTTCTAGATTAAAAGTGACTAAAGAGTAACAATAAAATATAAAGTATGAACTAGATCCTGCATATGGGATCTAGCTATAAAAGACTTTTAAACAATTGGGGAAAATCTAAATATGGATCACATATTATATGTTATTATGGAGATTTAATTTTATTAGGTTGAAAATGGTATCATACTAAGTTCATATGTCCTTTTCCTTAGGAGATAAATGTCAAAATATGTAGGGCTTAAGTGCCATGATGTCTGCAACTCACTTTTTTTTTTTTTTTTTTAAATTTTTATTTATTTCTAGGAGAGAGAGAGACAGCGTGAGCAGGGGAGGGTCAGAGAGAGAGGGAGACACAGACTGAAATAGGCTCCAGGCTCTGAGCCGGCAGTCAGCACAGAGCCCGACGCGGGGCTCGAACCCACAAACCGCGAGATCATGACCCAAG
>NW_024084965.1:0-1415 GCF_003009895.1 Hyaena hyaena | reverse complement strand
GAAAAGGGAGACATGACACAATAAAAAGAAAAAAATAACCCCCCCAAAACCCACCTTAAAGAGTTACTTGACAAAAAAATTATTACACGTGAGATATATGTCCTAAAGAAGTCCAGTAAGTTTCAAGAGAACACAGATAGAATATTAAATGAAATGAAAAGAATACATGAACAAAATGAGAATATCAACTGAGACATACAAAGTATAACAAAGAACAAAATAAATTCTAGAGCTGAAGAATACAAAACGATGAGTTGAAAAATTAGTAAGAAAGCTTCAACAAGTGACTTAATTGTGGGGGGCGGTGGGGAGGATCAGCAAATTCGAAGACAGGTCATTTGAAATTATCCACTCAAAGAAGCAAAAAGAAGTAAGAATAAAAAAGAGCAAGTGAAATCTTTGTGACTAGTGGGATACCATCAGGGGAAACAATATACACACTACAGAGTTCCCATATGGGGAAGAAGAGAGAGTCAGAAAGCTTCTATAAGGAACTAATGACTAAAAACTTCCCAAATCAGTGGAGGAAAAAGAGTGTTCAGACTCAAGAAGCCCAAAAGACTTCCAATAGGATGAACTTAAAAGCTACAAAGAGATATATTATAATTCAATTGTTAAAAGTCCAAGTTATGGAAAATTTTGAAAGCATCAAGAGAAACGTGATCTATCATGTACAAGAGAGCCTCATAAAAGTTTTGGTGGGTTTCTCAGCAGAGAGCTTGTAAGCCACAGGTGTATTATGATATAATCAAAGAGTTGAACGAAAATAAGCTGCCAACCAAGAATAGTATAACTGACAAAACTACCCTTCATTAATGAAGGAGAGACTAATATTTTCCCAGACACTCAAAAACAGAGGGAATTAGTCACTACTAGACCTGCTTTGGAAGAAATGCTTAAGGGAGTTCAAGTTGAAATAAAAGGATGTTGCACAGCAACATGAAAACATGTGAAAGTATAAAACTCATGGGTAAAAGTAAATATATAGCCATATTCAGAAAACTGTAAAACTCAAGTGGTGGCTTGTTAACTACAGATTATCCTACTAAAAATTAAAATACAAAAATATCAGTAATAGGAATAACTACAAAATTTTGTTAAAAGGGAAACATGTAGAAATATGCAAATCGTGGCATCTATTACACAAGGTTTAGGGGGGATAAGAGTGTAGAGTGTGTGTATGCGACTGAGGTTAAGACACTATCAGCTTAAAATAGACTCTTAAAACTGTGAGATACATTACTATGTGAGCCTCATGGTAACCCAAAAGAAAGTAAGTATAGAATATACATGAAAGAAAAAGGCAAATAAACCAAAGTATATCAGTACAAAAGAAGATAAAGAAATCACAAAGGAACATAGCAAAAGAGGAAAAGAGGGACAAGAGAACTACAAGCTTGACAGAAAACAACTAA
>NW_024084964.1:0-1415 GCF_003009895.1 Hyaena hyaena | reverse complement strand
TCCCCCCAAAGTATTCACTTCCTTTATCTCCCTTCGCAGGGCTTGTTCCTTTCCTCACTAATGCCTTCACTGCTGGACTTGCTCTCAGACTCAGTTTATCTTCATCGTCTGCCATCACAAAGGCCTTCCCTCCCTTCTATACTCTCTCAATTCCTCCCTCTCTCAAAGTGCTTATCTTCCTGGTCTCCCCTCAAAAAGACCTTCCTTCACACATCTTCCCTCACAAAGTTCTAATCTCCCTTGCTTCCAGTCACAGAGGCCTTTTCTCTCTCACCTTCCCTAAACAAAGTTCTCACCTCTCCACAGAATCTTTCCCTCTGACATCTTCTTTGGAAAAGCCTACCCTCCCTTACCTCCTCTCTCAAAGGTCTCCCTCTTGAATGCACAAAAAGTACTTTGCTCCCTCTTTTCCCTACATAAAGGCCTTCCCCTCCTTCACTAAATCCTTCTTTGCCTTACTTCCCATCATGAAGTCATCCCTCTCTCACCTCCCCTAACAAAATAGAAGACTCTCACAAATTTCCTCACAAAGACATTCTCTCCTACACCCTGGATGAAAAAGACTTTCACTCCCTTAACTTCACAAAATACTAATCTCTCATCTCCCTCACAAAAGGTGTTTCTTTCCTTACACCCATCATTAATGTATTCTCTGCCTCATCTTCCTTACAAGGTCTTTGCTCCCTTCCCTACCCTCACAAGGTATTACTCACTCTCATTTCCCCTCTCAAAATACTTCCCTCCCTCACTTCCTTTCATAATGTGCCAACCTCCTTCATGCACCCTCACGGAGGCTTTTCCTTCTCTCAGTAAGATCTTCTTCCCCCACTCACCTCTCCTCACAAAGGCCTTCTTTCCCTCAATTCCCTTAGAAACGACAAGTACTAACATCCTTCACCTCATCTCACAAAGCACTTGCCACTCTTATCTCCATTCACAAAGGCCTTCCTTTCCTCACCTTTCCTCAAAAATGGCATTCTTTTCCCTCATAAATGCCTCCCACCACTCAAATCCCCTCACAAAATACTAACTTGTCCCACTTTCTCTCACAAAGGCCTTCTCTTCCCTCAACAGTGCATCCCTGCCTCACTTACTCACACAGCAGACTTCACACCATTGCCTTCCCTCACAAAGGTCTTCCCTCACTCATCTCTCTCAACAGTCCACTTCTCCAAGGCCTCCCACAAAGTACAAGCCTCCCTTTTCTCTCCTCATAAAGCACTAACCTCTCTCATCTCCACTCAAAAGGATTTCCCTCTTTTCACATCCCGTCAGAAAGTATTAATTTCTCTCACCTCCTCCTACAAAATACTTCCCTCCCTTATCTCACCTAAAAAATACCTTCCATTTCTTTAAAAAATATTTTTAAATGTTTTATTTATTTCTGAGAGAGAGAGAGAGAGAGAGAGAGAGAG
>NW_024084963.1:0-1415 GCF_003009895.1 Hyaena hyaena | reverse complement strand
ATATATATATATATATATATATATATATAAACTCGTACCGATATCTTCAGTCCTATTTCAGGAAAATCTGGCTCCCATTATCCTCAATATATTTAGTTACTTGCTGAATCCTAGATTATACAGAAAATAGTTTCAGAATTGATAACCCATAAATACTGTGAAAAACAAACCTATTTACTAAAATTCAGTATTTGTGTATAGTTCTTTCTGTCTTTAGACTGAGGTGTAAAATTAATCTCCACCTGCCCCTTCCAACCTCTGCCACCTGCAGCGTAGTTATGTTATTTCGTTGAAATACAGTTATGTTCACTTGTATTTACTCATACTGCACTTTAAGGTTACCCTCTCATCCTTGTTGGCTTTATGCTATTTTCTTTTTAATACGTAAAGTATTAAAAGTGTATCACTCAAAGAAGTGTCTTTTTTTGCTCCCTCCACCTGACCACTCTTCCACCCATTCTTACTTGCCTCCTTTAAGAAATATTCCTTAGTCTCTTATTTACCCTTTCTTGATTTCTTTTGCCAAAGAAAAACAGTGTATATTTTCTTATTTTATCTTTTTGCTTACACAAAGATACCTTTCCATATATAGTGCTGCACTTTAATATATACTGTGAATCACTGTATTGATTTATAGAGATCTTTCCATTCTTTTTTTAATTAAAATAAATTTTTAAATGTTTATTTTTGAGAGAGAGAGAGAGAGAGAGACAGAGTGCGAGTGAGGGAGGGGGAGAGAGAGTGGGGGAGAAAGAATCTGAAGCATGGTCCAGGGTCTGAGCCATCAACACAGAGCCCGACGCAGGGCCCAAACTCATGAGCCATGAGATCATGACCTGAGCCTAAGTCAGACACTTAACCGACTGAGCCACCCAAGTGCCCCCTTTTTTTTTTAATTAAAAAATTTATTTATTTGAATTCAAGTCATTAAACATACAGTGTAGTATTGTTTTCAGGAGTGGAACCCAGTGATTCATCCTCTACATATAACACCCAGTGCTTATCCAGCAAGTGCCCTCCTTAATGCCCAGCACCCATTTAGCCCATCCCTCCCACCACCACCCCTCCAAAAACCCTCAGTTTGTTCTCTGTGTTTAAGAGTCTCTTATGGTTTGCCTCCCTCTCTGTTTTTATCTTATTTTTCCTTCCCTTCCCTTATATTTATCTGTTTTGTTTCTTAAATTCCACATATGAATTAAATCATATGATATTAGTCTTTCTCTCACTGACTTATTTCACTTAGCATAATACACTCTAGTTCTACCCACACTGTTGCAAATGGCTAGATTTCTTTCTTTTTGATCGCCAAGTAATATTCCTGTGTGTGTGTGTGTGTGTGTGTGTGTGTGTGTGTGTGTACACACCACATCTTTATCCATTTGTCAGTCGATGAACGTTTGGGTTCTTTCCATAAT
>NW_024084962.1:0-1415 GCF_003009895.1 Hyaena hyaena | reverse complement strand
CCTGCTCACGCTGTCTCTCTCTCTCTCCTAGAAATAAATAAAACATTAAAAAAAAAAAAAACTAAAAAAAAAAAAAGAATTACGGTCCGCCAACAGGAACACACCTGAGAGAGAGCGGTGGAGACCTCAGACACAGACTGGCAAAGTGACAGTGGTGGATCCGCTCAAGGAAATGGGTGCAGTGCTGCGAAACAGACGCGTGTGAAGACAAGCAGACGTTCCAGCCGGGAGAGAACCGAGCGGCGTCTCTCGGCTGATGGGCGGGTGTCGGGGTAGCGCGGGTGGGGGAGGGGCCAGAGAGCAGGAATGGGGCAGTGGGCGGCGTCTACAGGGCCACCAGAAGGGACAGCACAAGTGGAATGTCGCTCCGCCAGACACCCTCCCGCGGCCAAGGTGCCCCAGAACACGCCAGCCCGACAGAGACGCGCCCAACGCCGCAGCGGGAGGTCCACTGTACGGTGACGGCGAGGCGAAGGCTCGGGCGCCGCGGAAACAGAGCTTCGGGAAGACGGAGGGGCCGGGGAGGGAAATCAAGAGCACAGTGGAGGTGAAACCGGCCACGTTTCCATTAACCGCGTTAAAACGTGTATGATGTGTACGCTTTCCTGTGGGCCCCAGACTGTGAGAAGGGATGAAAGGACCAGCGCGGGAAGGCTGAGGACTTGAGCTGTGGCTCGGACGCGGCCCTCAGACTATCCCAGCAAGGCCGCTGTAGCCTCCGGGGCAGCTGCTGAGAACCCCGAAATCACATACAACTGGTAATGAATGGAAGGGCGAACTAAGTCATAAAAATACCCAAAGCAGTCAGGAAATGATTTTCACATTTTTTAGATGTGTATTTACTTTTTGAGAGAGAAATTGAGAGAGACAGAGTGCGAGTGGGGGAGGGGCAGAGAGAGAGGGAGACGCAGAACCCGAAGCAGCTCCAGGCTCGGAGCTGTCAGCGCAGAGCCCGACGCGGGGCTCGAACTCATGATCATGAGATCATGATCTGAGCCGAAGCTGGTCACTTAACCGACTGAGCCACCCAGGAGCCCCAGGAAATGATTTTTAGAAGTAACGTAAAACATTTGAGAGAAATAGAAGACATACACACAGATACTAGACATAACCCATCAATAATGAAATTAAATGTAAAGTATTAAATAGTTCAATTTACAAATAAAGATTATTAGTCTGGGTGAAAATCGTGAAAAACCTGTGTGATGACTCCAAACGCTAGATCCTAACTATCAGGGCATAAGAAGATTGCAAGCACAAAGACGGAAAAGAATACAAGCCCAAACGCAGCACGATGTGAAATTCTACGCAGCTGTAAACAAGGAAGAGAAATCTACGTATTCACAGGACTGCGCATTCTATTAAGTTATGAAAAAGCTGAGTGGGTAGAATACGATGCAGTTTGTATTTTTTTT
>NW_024084961.1:0-1416 GCF_003009895.1 Hyaena hyaena | reverse complement strand
GGGGTATATAGAGCATTAGACTCCAGGACACCCTTGAGTGGCATGGGTGCAAGTCCCACCTCTGTCCAGATTTCTGCCTCACACCGAGCTGCCCCCTGGAGAACCAGGCTGGGAAATCTTCCTTTTCCATCGTCTGGTCCCAAGGGGTTCTCCCTGCAGCCCTGGTGAGAGCAGAGGGACAGGTGTGGACAGCAGTGGTGGATGACGCGGCTAGCGCAAACTGCCTGTTTGATCTGGAACATTCTACCTCCATCCTCTCACACATCAGTGCTGACTTGGTGGGTCTGGTACAGCCCTGCCCATGGTCGGCAGGTCTGCCACCTGGTGGCCCATGTCCGTCCTTAGAGATAGGATAGGACAGATTTTGGCAGATCACTGTCCACACACCCCAGCCCTGAGGATGACTGGGTCCACATCTGGCACAGCAGCTGCACGCGGGGCTCCCACTGGGTTGTCGGCAGCACTCCACTGTCTCTGCCAGGGTCCATCTGGGTCTGGGGGTCAGACTGGTGAATGAAATGGGGCTCTGGTGGGCACCAGCACCCTTGCGCCTGTGAGGGTTCAGGGTGGCGCTGAGTCCTGCTACTCTTCCCGGGATGAGGCACTGTTCTTTACTTCTCCCTCGGCTGGGGGTGGGGGTGGGGGTGGGGAGTGGGGAGCAATTGCAGACATCTCCACCTGGCTGCCCACGGCACAACGGCTCTTAACCCTGAGGGCCGCTGACCCAGTGTGAGGATGAGCCAACCACCAGTCATTTCTTTTCCCGTTACTTGTCTCAGGAGGCTCCAGGGCCCCCTGAGAGTTTGATTTCGGGTCTGGAGCCCCACGATTCCTTGGACGCGATGTGCCCAACCTGAAAAAGGGGCCAGGATGAGGCTTTGCCTGTGGAGATATTGTGACTTATATTAAGAAATATGTATTTCTTCATCCTCATTTCTGGCACAGAATCCATAAAACCACTGGAATTTCTGAAGTGATAAAGGTGTCCTGTGTTGTTATGGAGGTGACTCTTGGACCCTCACCTGAGGGTGAGGACTGGTGGCCAGGAGAACCAGCACCGGGACTGGAGGGCTGGAATATTCTACCCCACTCCCTGACCTCCGGGGATGGAGAAGGGCTGAAGGTTGAGTTCAGTCACCAAAGGTGATGAGATAGTCAGTCATCCTCCATAAAACCCAAAGCACAAAGTTCGGAGAACCCCTGGGCTTGTGAAGGCAGAGGTCAGAGGAGAGTTTCCTCAGACCTTGCCCTGGGCGGCTCGTCCCCCTGGCTGCCCCTGACTTGTTTCAGCCGGCGATCTAGTACCATGGTTCCCCGAGTTCTATGAGCCAGGCTAGCGAATTAGTAGGAAAAAGAAGGAGGTCAGGGAAGGAAACCTCTGACGTACAGCCACTTGGTCAGAAGCACAGGTGACAA
>NW_024084960.1:0-1416 GCF_003009895.1 Hyaena hyaena | reverse complement strand
ATTAATGAGAGAAGCTGAAAATGCTGCAACTACAGAGAAAGATGAAGGATTAAGGTCATTTTCCAAAGTATACACACACACACACACACACACACTTCACATAACCTAAAACCTTGCTTATGGCCACACACATTTATTTAACTCAGGAGTCTTCAGGTTATTTGGGACCTGGCTGGACTAGGATGCCTTTGATCATATATCTGTGATTATTTCAGTATATGAGCTGTGAATTGAGTTTGTTGAAGTTTTTCACATCTCTGAGGCCTAAGTTGAGATTGATCAGCTGATGAGATTTTAGGGTGATGGGAGGGCTTGTGGGGTTCAGAGCTGATGGCCAAGAAAGAATTCTTGAAGACATCTTTGGTGGAAAAAGGTGATTTTATTAAAGCATAGGACAGGACCTATGGGCAGAAAGATCTACACTGGGGTTGTGGAAAGTGGCTCCTTATATACTCTGGAGGTCTGGGGGAGGTAAAGTCAAAAGAGAAGTTTTCAAAGAGATTTTCATATGCTAAAGGCTCACAGATTACTGGAGATTTAGCTCTTGTGAAGCTAAGGTTGTTTTTCCCTCTAGCAAAGCATTTGCATTAAGACAGTAGAGAGTTCCTGGAGAAATGTTTTATTCTGTCTACCTCAAGTATTTGTCAATGGGCTGCAGGGTATAAGGAAATTTAATTTTATCTTCCATTTCCTTTTTATCTTTGTTTCCCATAACCACTATAGAAGAGTGATGTTGGGGGTCCAGGAAACTGAGTCTTCAGGTTTCTAGAGATTAGGCTATTGATAAAATTGCCTTTTTCTTGTAATTTACTAAGGTATTTGTAAATTGATGGAGACTTGTGTCCTGAATAAATGTGATCTATATCAGTTAACCATTTGTTTTCTTCCCTTTCTTTTGTTTTTGGGCAACCAGGAGTACCTTAGGAATATCACACATATCCCACCTAGGGAGGTGGTGTGCTAGTTCATACTTTGCCCTCAGCCTGTTCTGTGCTCTCTCATCACAACTATCTTAGACCTATTTTAATAGTTGATATTATACTAGTATCTGTGATGAAGTTTTGGAATGATGGGGGGCTAGTGGGGTCTGGAGCCGAAGTCCAAGAAAGAATTCTTGAAGATGCCTTTGGTGCAAAACGGTGATTTTATTAAAGCATGGGGAGGGGACCCATGGGCAAGAAGATGTGCACTGGGGTCATGACGGGTAACTCATTATATACTCTCAGGTTGTATTTGGCACTCTATGACTTCTGTGACATTCTGTTGCCAAACCAGTTTTACAAACAGCCCAGATTAAAGAGCCAGGGAAATAGACTCTACATATTAATGAGAGAAGCTGAAAATGCTGCAACTACAGAGAAAGATGAAGGATTAAGGTCATTTTCCAAAGTATACACACACACACACACACACACA
>NW_024084959.1:0-1417 GCF_003009895.1 Hyaena hyaena | reverse complement strand
GGAGTCACAGACTGAAACAGGCTCCAGGCTCCGAGCCGGCAGTCAGCGCAGAGCCCGACGCGGGGCTCGAACCCACGAACCGCGAGATCATGACCGAAGCGAAAGTCGGACGCTTAACCGACTAAGCCACCCAGGCGCCCCTTCACTGGAGCTTTAAACAATGGAAATTAACATAAATGATCATCAAGAGGAGAACGGCCAGGGGCGCCTGGGTGGCTCAGTCAGTTAAGCATTGGACTTTGGCTCAGGTCATGATCTCACCCTTGGTGAGTTCGAGCCCCGCGTCAGGCTCTGTGCTGACAGCTCAGAGCCTGGATCCCGCTTCAGATTCTGTCTCCCTCTCCCTCTTCCCTTCTCCTGCTCACACTCTGTGTCTCTCTCTCTCAAATAAATAAATATTAAACTTTTTTTGAAAAGCAAAAAAATAAAATTTTTTTAAAAAGAGAAGAAAGGACAGGCTGAAGTATTCAAGGACTTCCTATGCAGCAGTTTTTAGAAAGAATAATCCAGTTACATCCATTCATAGAAATAAACCTTGTGGCTGGAAGTATGACAACCTGGGCTAGTCCTGGGGTTGCAAACCCCTAGTCCCTTCTCCTGGCCAGACCTCGGTTTCTTCACCTGCAAAATGGGAATTTGTAATTCAGCCGGTGTTTTTCAAACTGCCTGGCAAAGCCATAGAGGTGCTTCCTGGGTTCTGCAAACATCTTTCTTTCTTTTTTTTTTTTTTAATGTTTTATTTATTTCTTAGGAGAGAGAGAGAGAGACAGCGTGAGCAGGGGAGGGTCAGAGAGAGAGGGAGTCACAGACCGAAACAGGCTCCAGGCTCTGAGCTGTCAGCACAGAGCCCGACGCGGGGCTTGAACCCACGAACCGCGAGATCATGACCTAAGCGAAAGTCGGACGCTCAACCGACTAAGCCACCCAGGCACCCCTATTTTTTTATTTTTTATTTTTGAGAGACAGAGTGTGAGTAGGGGAGGGGCAGAGAGATTGGGAGACACAGATTTCAAAGCAGACTCTAGGCTCAGTACTGTCAGCACAGACCCCGGCGTGGGACTTGAGCCCACACACCGCAAGATCATGACCTGAGTGGAAGTTGGTTGCTTAACCAACTGAGCCACCTAGGTGCTGCTCTAATCAAGTTTTAAAAACTCAATAGAGTTGCCAGGGTTTGGGGGGAAAGAAGGGCACGGAGGATTTTTAGGGCTGTGAAACTATTCTGAACGGTACAGGCATACCTTGTTTTATTATTCTTCAATTTATTGTGCTTCTCAGATACTGGGTTTTTTGCAAACTGGATTCAAGCCCTCGGTGGAGGAAGTCACTGCAGATGGGGTGGGAACACAGGAGACCCAGAATGACAAGCGGAGCGCGAAGACGGGGCTGAACGCCTGGCTGCGATCTTGGGGGACAT
>NW_024084958.1:0-1417 GCF_003009895.1 Hyaena hyaena | reverse complement strand
CAGCATAATTTAAAAAGTGGCTATTAAATCGATATTATCAGATATTTCATCTTTTTTTCTTTCAGTTTAGTCTGTCCTATTGTAGAAAAAATTGTCAGAAAATGCAGTAATAAGATTAGGGTCTATGTTGGAATGAAAATATTTACTCTATTTGATCATTTAGGTCCTTTCATAGACAAAGTTTTTGAACTCTTAAATAGTATGGAATCATTTATATTTAATCACAAAGTTAAAGTAGATTTGCATTGGAAAAAGAATTTCTGAAATTTGTTTTCCACCATTTTGAAAGGCCAAAAGAATATTTTTCAATTTGTATGTATCACATTTAAAATGGAGGTAAGGAATATCTAGACTTTGACCTATTGCATACTAAGTTTTCTAGGCTCTGTGAAGGAATTGAACTTTAGAATAAAAACGAACTAGCAAAGGTTATAAGAGAATAGCACAATGATTAGGTTTCATTTCTGTTTTTTTATTTATTTTTATTTTTTGGGATCCAGCAGAATTGGTTCTATGTTTTTAATAGTTTATTGTGAAATTGGTTTCCATATACCACCCAGTGCTCATCCCCACAAGTGCCCTCCTCCATGTCCATCACCCCCCTACCCCTCACCCCTAACCCCATCAGCCCTCAGTTTGTTCTCGGCATTCAAGAGTCTCACGTGGTTTGCCTCCCTCCCTCTCTGCAACTACTTTTCCCCTTCTCCCCCATGGTCCTCTGTTAAGTTCCTCCTAATCCTCCTATACGTGCAAACATATGGTATCTGTCCTTCTCTGCGTGACTTATTTCACTCAGCGTAACACCCTCAAGCTCCATCCTTGTTGCTACACATGGCAGATTTCAAGAAGATGTGGTTTATTTATACAATAGAATACTACATGGCAATGAGAAAGGTTTTCATTTTTAAAATATCTCTTTTATGGACATGAAAAGGATAGATTGAAGGAGAGGCCAGAATAAGGTAAGAAACCTGTTAAGCAACTCTTCCGGTGATCCAGGTAAGAGATGATGACAGACTGAAATATAGTATAGGCCCTAGGAAATGAAGAATACAAAAAAAAATTTAGAAGGTAGCATAAATAGGGTCTTTCAATGACTTATCATTGTGAATAAGCTAAAATCTAAACTCATCACAAGACCCTGAATGGTCTGGGCTCTGCGTGCCTTCAACTTCATCTTGTATTGCTCTCCCCTTCACCTACCATGATCCAGCGACAATGGCCTGCTTTCAATTTCTTTTATTTTTTAGTTTATTTATTTTTGAGAGAGAGAGACACAGAGACAGAAAGACAGAGCATAATCAGGAGAGGAGCAGAGAGAAAGGGAGACCCAGAATTCACGTATCAGTTCTAGATGTCTTTTTGTGGAGTCTTTTGGGTTTTCCACGTAGAGTATTGTGTTGTTGGCAAAAAGTGA
>NW_024084957.1:0-1417 GCF_003009895.1 Hyaena hyaena | reverse complement strand
TGAGCAGGGGAGGGTCAGAGAGAGAGGGAGATACAGACTCTGAAATAGGCTCCAGGCTCTGAGCTGGCAGTCAGCACAGAGCCTGACGTGGGGCTGGAACCCACGAACCGCGAGATCATGACCTAAGCGATAGTCGGACGCTTAACCGACTAAGCCACCCAGGCGCCCCTCTATAGCATATTTTTAATTTAAAATATATCACTATTAAAATGTTTGTTTTTGAGGACATTTTATTGTTGGTGTGGCAAAAATGTTTATGGAGAAAATGCTAAATCATAAAGCAAAATACTAACCCATACATAAAATAAAATCTTAACTCAGGGATTACAGAGGACCACTGAGATCCCAAGACTGCCACCAAACCCCCCTTGAGATAAATCATATCTAACCAGACCAGGAATGTTGTGCCATGACCTGAAAATTTTGGTTGACTTTTCAGGTTATGGACTGGACTAGTAACCCTTTACCTCTAATAACTTCTACAGTGTGAAAGAAAGCCTTCTGTAATAGCATGGTCTTACTTTAATACATGTCACATTACACTAAAAACATACTCCTTAAACTTTTTTCCTAATATTTACTTATTGTGGTGGTGGTTTCAGTCACTGAAATATCTGTTACTTCATGTGCCTGGCTTTTTAGAGCACCTCATTTCTGTTCAG
This sequence comes from Hyaena hyaena, assembly GCF_003009895.1. Lineage (NCBI taxonomy): Eukaryota > Metazoa > Chordata > Mammalia > Carnivora > Hyaenidae > Hyaena > Hyaena hyaena. The sequence continues at coordinate 755 of NW_024084957.1, read as the reverse complement.
AAAGATGGGATTTTTGTTCATAGCCTCATATCATAGGCTACCTGTTTTTGTAATTATAGACTTTTATCTGATACTTGATTAGCAGGTTCTGTATTGATAACATAATAAGGCATTTGATAAAATTAGTTTATGAGTTCCTTTTTCTTATTTTTGAATAGAAAGAACTGTGGATTCATAAATCTCATCATAGATTATTGCCATCACCAAATTAAAAATCTGGTATTTTACTCTTACCGGAAACTTTAAATTTTTTATTAGGAAATAACAGTTTATTAGTACTTTTAATTTTTTCCTGCCTTTTTTGTGGGAGAAATATTATGTGAACTGAGGATATGTTTATCCTTTGAAAGATGCTGTTAATAACCACGACTTTTAGAAAGCATAGATCGAGATGCCGGGTGATTGGCTGTGTTCACTACCTAACCGAGAAACTCTTGTGCTCAGGTTTTGTAGTGCTTGCAGTTCATTTCATACCGTGTTAAAATTACAAATTACAGTATGACACAGGCTTTTCAGGGAAGCTCTTAAATAATCAAATACATAATTATAAGAAGTAAGTGGTAAGCCTCTATAGTTCTTTAAGAGGTAAACAGCATATCTCTGGGTAGTAGGGTTATTGGAGAAGTTTATTTTCTTCTTTGTTGGATTTATTCATTTCAAATTAAAATATAAAACAAGAGGGGCGCCTGGGTGGCTTAGTCGGTTAAGCGTCCGACTTTCGCTTAGGTCATGATCTCGCGGTTCGTGGGTTCGAG
>NW_024084956.1:0-1417 GCF_003009895.1 Hyaena hyaena | reverse complement strand
ATTTTTAAACCTCCCCTCCTTAAGCCGCCAGTTTATTTATTCCTCACAGTAGATAATGTTGTAACCTCTTACAATGGGCCTGGACGGACTCTGCTGTCTTAGGTTCAGCACCATTTTGTTGCTGAAACAGCAGACAAAGCTTTTCATTTTTTAATTTTCTTTAAGATTGTATTTTTAGATGATGAGCTTTTTAAAGGATAATGGATCAGACAGTATACCTTAAGCCTGAATTACCGTCCATTTCACTGACAAGTTTTTAATGATAGGAATTAAATGATATGCCTCACAGAATGGGTGGAGACAAGTGCAGCACAAATAGACAGAACCTGATTATTTCAATGAAAATAATACAATGGTCTCAGCAAATTAAACCCTAAAGTTGAATTAATAAATCATATCATATTAATTTGATTTATTTATTATAGCTAGGTATTTTGATTGTCAAATTCTTTAGGGGAACTTGAAGAGTAGTAGGTGGTGTCCGTTACACTGTTAAGAGGGACCTTACGCCTGAGGGGGTTTGCTGTGGTTAAATGCTTCCAGCATTGTTTTAAGATATGTGTTTTTCCCCACCCAGGGACATCAGGTCTTAACCTTGCCCTCTCTTACTATTTTATCCTATCTTTTCCCTATCATATTAGTTTCAAATTTATGAATTGCCCACCCCTTTCCCCCAACCCTGTCTCTTACCCACCCACCAATCCCACTATATATTCAAAACCAAGATAGGGATGACAGTCCCAGTTGGAGCTTCTCTATCTGATGGGAAAGAGGCTGAAACGGACTGAGCTTTGTCTGTCCAGCCTTCCAGGAATCCTGCACAGACCCCCTTGGACGGACACAAATCAGGAAGCACACATGAAAAATATGGACCAGATATTTCTCTTCAGTTCCAGAAATATGGATGACAAAATTTATTCCGGCTCAATGCCTGTTTTCTTTTTTAAATTTTCTTCAGTTCTTTCTAGCTATATTGACATATAGATGACATATAATATTGCGTACGTTAAGATGTACAATGGGATAACTTGATGCACACGTATATCATGAAACGTTTACCACAGGAAGGTTAATTGACACATAATTCATTTCATATAATTATCATTTTGTTGGTTTCATGGTGAGAACATTAAAGCTCTGCTGTCAGCAAATTTCAGGTATACAACACAGTTATTCTTAGCTATAGTCATTATGTTGTACATTAGGTCCCCAGAACTTATTTTTCTTATAAGTGAAAGATTTTACCCTTTGACCAGCAACTTTCCAATTCCTCCACACACACCCTAGCCCCTCATGCAAATGGCATTAGATCAAATCCACTAAAAAAAAAAAATAGAAGCAAATTCTGCTTCCAGAGAGCCTTTTTTTTTTTTTTTAACCTGTGATGGTGTTTTGCCCAGCTCTTTGAGCTGTGTGT
>NW_024084955.1:0-1417 GCF_003009895.1 Hyaena hyaena | reverse complement strand
GATGTCCCCCAAGATCGCAGCCAGGCGTTCAGCCCCGTCTTCGCGCTCCGCTTGTCATTCTGGGTCTCCTGTGTTCCCACCCCATCTGCAGTGACTTCCTCCACCGAGGGCTTGAATCCAGTTTGCAAAAAACCCAGTATCTGAGAAGCACAATAAATTGAAGAATAATAAAACAAGGTATGCCTGTACCGTTCAGAATAGTTTCACAGCCCTAAAAATCCTCCGTGCCCTTCTTTCCCCCCAAACCCTGGCAACTCTATTGAGTTTTTAAAACTTGATTAGAGCAGCACCTAGGTGGCTCAGTTGGTTAAGCAACCAACTTCCACTCAGGTCATGATCTTGCGGTGTGTGGGCTCAAGTCCCACGCCGGGGTCTGTGCTGACAGTACTGAGCCTAGAGTCTGCTTTGAAATCTGTGTCTCCCAATCTCTCTGCCCCTCCCCTACTCACACTCTGTCTCTCAAAAATAAAAAATAAAAAAATAGGGGTGCCTGGGTGGCTTAGTCGGTTGAGCGTCCGACTTTCGCTTAGGTCATGATCTCGCGGTTCGTGGGTTCAAGCCCCGCGTCGGGCTCTGTGCTGACAGCTCAGAGCCTGGAGCCTGTTTCGGTCTGTGACTCCCTCTCTCTCTGACCCTCCCCTGCTCACGCTGTCTCTCTCTCTCTCTCCTAAGAAATAAATAAAACATTAAAAAAAAAAAAAAGAAAGAAAGATGTTTGCAGAACCCAGGAAGCACCTCTATGGCTTTGCCAGGCAGTTTGAAAAACACCGGCTGAATTACAAATTCCCATTTTGCAGGTGAAGAAACCGAGGTCTGGCCAGGAGAAGGGACTAGGGGTTTGCAACCCCAGGACTAGCCCAGGTTGTCATACTTCCAGCCACAAGGTTTATTTCTATGAATGGATGTAACTGGATTATTCTTTCTAAAAACTGCTGCATAGGAAGTCCTTGAATACTTCAGCCTGTCCTTTCTTCTCTTTTTAAAAAAATTTTATTTTTTTGCTTTTCAAAAAAAGTTTAATATTTATTTATTTGAGAGAGAGAGACACAGAGTGTGAGCAGGAGAAGGGAAGAGGGAGAGGGAGACAGAATCTGAAGCGGGATCCAGGCTCTGAGCTGTCAGCACAGAGCCTGACGCGGGGCTCGAACTCACCAAGGGTGAGATCATGACCTGAGCCAAAGTCCAATGCTTAACTGACTGAGCCACCCAGGCGCCCCTGGCCGTTCTCCTCTTGATGATCATTTATGTTAATTTCCATTGTTTAAAGCTCCAGTGAAGGGGCGCCTGGGTGGCTTAGTCGGTTAAGCGTCCGACTTTCGCTTCGGTCATGATCTCGCGGTTCGTGGGTTCGAGCCCCGCGTCGGGCTCTGCGCTGACTGCCAGCTCGGAGCCTGGAGCCTGTTTCAGTCTGTGACTC
>NW_024084954.1:0-1417 GCF_003009895.1 Hyaena hyaena | reverse complement strand
TTGCCAAAGTCAAAGCTTGCTTAGCACCTTTCAGAAGTTGCACTTGAGGGATTCGGGTCTTTCTTGTCATTGATGCACAATGCACATGACCTGAGGAACAAGCACCCAGCAGTCAAAACACAGGACAGTGAGGGAAGGGGCCATAATGACACTGGGATGTAGCCTTCTTTTAGACCTGAGAAGACCATGGAAGGGTCTCTTCCTTCATGCCAGCCATGGGTCCTGTAGGGAAACTTCTACACCAAGACCTCAAAAGGCATGCTCCCAAATAAACCCCTTGAGGCCCGTTTTTCCGTGATTTCATGGCTACACATTTGAATTCATTAAGTCCATCGGAGTACCATAAGGATAGACATTAAGAAGCATTTCTATATCCACACGGGATGTCGAATAGTCCCCACGTGTCTAGTACATGAATGTATGCACATTAGCTACCTTTTAAACAGAGATCATTATCGATCTCCCTGTGAAACAGTGGTTCCAGATTTTTCGATGTTAGTAGACTTGCTTGACAACAGGTGTCGCTTAAGATAAAATTTGAGCAGCTAATACAGGAAGTTCCACTATACCACCCCTCCACTTTCCCCCATTTTAAACGTCTTCCATGAGCGTAAGTCATACGTCACCCTTACTGAAAAACATCAATACTTCTTATGAAGTCAAGGCCACAGTTTCTGTTGAAAGACATTCCACGGGCTTTAGGATTCTATGTGATTGACAAATGCATAATTTCAAGTATCCCCATGATAGTAGAGATAGAAATTGTGCGCCCACTGCTCACGACAGCAGTGTTCATGGTAGCCATCGAGACACCACCCAAAAGTCCACCAAGGGATGAGAGGATGTATAAAATATAACCCATGCACAAAACGGAAAACTACTCAGACATTCAAGGTTGCTTTTCATCAAGAACAAATTCCAAAGTGGACATGATGGACACAGAATCCTAGAAAACACATGATGGGATTTTAGGGGAGGAACAGATTTTCCAGGAGACAGACAGTGATAACCTGGCTCAACTTCAAACAATCAAGAGAGGCTTTGATACCCCCATCTTGACACACAAGGCACTTCAGGATTTCCACGAGTTGTATTAACTCACCTTTATCAGGATCATGTTTGCTAGAAAGCCAAAAGCGCTGTGGCCCATAACTTTCCTGCTCCTCTGCTGTGTCATACGTTTTCCCCTAAGAGGATGCCCAGCAGCAGTACAGTCCATAGTTTACTATTCACCCGTATACACACGCTCACCTCATGTTCACATCAACAGAAACTCTGACTAGTTCCTGAGAGGCTCGACCAGTGATATTAATTCACCACCCATCTCCATAGTGTTCTGTCCATGACTCCGGTCAAGCAGGGCAAAGCTCCTGGAATAATTCCTGAGCAGTCCCACTGGCATCCTGAAACTATCTGT
>NW_024084953.1:0-1417 GCF_003009895.1 Hyaena hyaena | reverse complement strand
TTTTTTTTTTTGAAAACTAGAAGGTTTTCAAATCTTGTGAGTTCTCACAACCAGTAGGACTTAAAATTTGGATTTTAAAAAAAGCATTGTTCTCAGCTCTGGGAGAGTCAGGAGGGTGAGTGGACACTGAGGCTCTGTCCTTAAAGAGACAGCACAACAAAAACAAACAGAGGGAAAGAATAGAAACACCAGCTTGACAAATACCTGTGGAAAAAAAATATGGGAAGGAGATTTGTTTACACCAATCTCATAGCATTAGCTTGATGGTCAGGGATCTTAAGAGACACCTTTAGGAGCAAAGGAGCTGGAGATACCGTATTCTCCCCCATTACCCATCCAAACCACACACCCTGGGAACAAGCCAGTGCTGACACTTGCAATCTTCCTTGCTAACACTGTGTATTTTGGCCCCTTCATATTTCAGTGGATCTGTCTCCTCCAGCCAGGCTTGGTGAGTCCCACCCCTATCCCAAAAGACCATCACAAACTTTGCTAAAACCACACCTTCCACTTTCCTTAACAGAGTTTCGGTCCACCCTCTCCAGTTTGGTTTGGATCAGGCCCAGCACTGCAGGTCCATTCACACAGAGGCCCAGAAAACAAATCTCACTAACACTGAGTGTCCTGCCCCCATGCATGTTGTGGATATGTCTACTCCAATAATCTATTGGCCAAAGACCACCCAAACTGAAAGAAGGGGGATCCTTTTACACAGTTGGTGGAAAAAACAGATCCAGCCACACTAGAAAACAGTACGGAGGTTCAGCAAATAATTAAAAATAGAACTACCATATGACTCAGCAGTTTCCATGCTGGGCTTTTATCCAAACAATACAAAAATGCTGATTTGAAGAGGCACATGTACCCCCATGTTTGTAGCAGAACTAACAGTAGCTAAATTATGAAAAGACCCTAAATGTCCATCGACTGATGAATGCATAAAGAAGATGTGTTATATGCACACAATGGATTACTACTCAGTGATCAAAAATAATGAAGTCCTGCCATTTTCAGCAACGTGAGTGGAACTGGAGGTATTATGCTAAACAAAATATAACAGGTAAAGAAATAGAATTGTCATATGACTTCAATCGTATGTGGAATTTAAGAAATAAAACAAATGAACATAGGGGAAGGAAAATAAAATAAAAACAGAGAGAGATAAACCGTAATAGATTATTAAATACAGAGCAAAGACTGGGGATTGCTAGAGGGGAGAGGGGTGGGGGAATGGGATAAATATGTGATGGGCGTTAAGGAGGACACTAGTTGGGATGAGCACCGGGTGTTATATGTAAGTGATGAATCACTGGATTCTAATCCTGAATCTAATACTACACTATATGTTAACTAACTTGAATTGAAATAAATAAATTAAAATAAAATGGTAAAAAACAAACAAGCAAGCAAACAAAAA
>NW_024084952.1:0-1418 GCF_003009895.1 Hyaena hyaena | reverse complement strand
TTTGATTCTTTGTTATTCCAGTTAGACTGGGACGACATTATCTGGTGGTAATGTTTTTAGCAGTACCTGTTTCTTTGCATTTCCCCATATTCTTTTAAAAAAAATGTTTATCTATTTTGACAGGGAAAGACAGAGCACAAATGGCAGAGGGGCAGAGGGAGAGGGAGAGAGAGAATCCTAAGCAGGCTCCATGTTGTCGCACAGTGCCTGATGTGGGGCTCAATCCCACGAACAGTGAGATCATGACCTGAGCTGAGATCAAGAGTTGGATGAGTTTTCTACAGTTTGAGGAAACTATAGAAAACTATAGAAAACTTATGAAGGAAATTGAAGAAGACACAAAGAAATGGAAAAACATTCCATGCTCATGGGTGGGAAGAATAAATATTGCTAAAATGTCGTTACTACCCAAAGCAATCTACACATTCAATTCAATCCCAATCAAAATTGCACCAGCATTCTCAAAGCTAGAACAAACTATCCTAAAATTTGTATGGAACCACAAAAGACCGCAAATAGCCAAAGTAATACTGAAGACGAAAGCCAAAATGGGAGACATCACAATCCCAGACTTTAGCCTCTACTACAAAGTTGTCGTCATCAAGACAGTATGGTACTGGCACAAAAACAGACACGTAGACCAGTGGAATAGAACAGAGAACCCAGAATTGGACCCACAAATGTATGGCCAAGTAATCTTTGACAAAGCGGGAAAGAGTATCCAATGGAAAAAAGACAGCCTCTTTACAGATGGTGCTGGGAGAATGGGACAGCAACATGCAGAAGAATGAAACTAGATCATTTTCTCACACCATACACAAAAATAAACTCAAAATAGATGAAGGACTTGAATGTGAGACAGGAAACCATCAAAACCCTAGAGGAGAAAGCAGGAAACAACCTCCTTGACCTCTACCTCAGCAATTTCTTACTTGACACATTCCCAAAGGCAAGGGAATCAAGAGCAAAAATGAACTATTGGGACCTCATCAAGATTAAAATCTTTTGCATGGCAAAGGAAACAATCCATAAAATGAATAGGCAATCAACAGAATGGGAAAAGATAGTTGCAAATGACGTATCAGATAAAGGGTTAGTATCCAAAATCTATAAGGAACTCCCTAAACGCCACACCTAAAAAAAACAAATAATCCAGTGAAGAAATGGTCAGAAGACATGAACAGACACTTCTCCAAAGAGGACATCCAGATGGCCAACAGACACATGAAATGATGCTCAGTGTCCCTCATCATCAGGGAAATGCAAATCAAAACGTCACTGATACCACCTCTTGCTGGTCACAGTGGCTAAAATGAGCAAATGAGAGAACTCTAGATGCTGGCAAGGATGTGTAGAAATGGACACCCTCCTACACTGTTGGTGGGAACGTAAACTGGTGCAGCCACTCTGGAAAACAG
>NW_024084951.1:0-1418 GCF_003009895.1 Hyaena hyaena | reverse complement strand
CTCCCTTTCCCCACTATTTTTCCCCTTCTTCTCCCCCGCGGTCCTCCATTAAGTTCCTCCTAATCCTCCTATACCTGCAACCAGATGGTATCTGTCCTTCGCTGCCTGACTTATTTCGCTCAGCATAACACCCTCAAGTTTCATCCACATTGCTACACGTGGCCAGATTTCATTCTTTCTCATTGCCATGTAGTATTCCTTTGTACAGATAAACCACATCTTCTTGATCCATTCGTCCGTGGATGGACACTTAGGCTCTTTCCATGGTTTGGCTCTTGAGAGTGCTGCCATGAACATTGGGGTCCATGTGCCCCTATGCATCAGCACTCCTGGATCCCTTGGGTCAATTCCTAGCAGTGCTATTGCTGGGTCCTAGGGGAGTTCTGTTGTTAATTTTTTGAGGAACCTCCACACTGTTTTCCAGAGGGGCTGCACCCGTTTACATTCCCACCAACAGTGTAGGAGGGTGTCTCTTTCTCCACATCCTTGCCAGCATCTAGAGTTCTCTGATTTGCTCATTTTAGCCACTCTGACCGGCGTGAAGTGGTATCTCAGTGTGGATTTGATTTGTATTTCCCTGATGAGGAGGGATGCTGAGCATCGTTTCGTGTGTCTGTGGGCCATGCGGATGTCCTCTTTGGAGAATGGTCTGTTCATGTCTTCTGTCCGTTTCTTGACTGGATTAATTGTTTTTTGGGTGTGGAGTTTGGTGAGTTCCTTATAGATTTTGGATACTAGCCCTTTATCTGATATGTCATTTGCAACTGTCTTTTTCCATTCCGTCGGTTGCCTCTTAGTTCTCTGGATTGTTTCCTTTGCCGTGCAGAAGCTTTTCATCTTGATGAGGTCCCAACAGTTCATTTTTGCTCTTGATTCCCTTGCTTTTGGGGATGTGTCAAATAAGAAATTGCTGTGGTTGAGGTCAAGGAGGTTGTTTCCTGCTTTCTCCTCTAGGGTTTTGATGGTTTCGTGTCTCACGTTCAGGTCCTTTATCCATTTTGAGTTCATTTTTGTGTGTGGTGTGAGAAAATGACCTAGTTTCATTCTTCTGCATGTTGCTGTCCAGGTCTTCCAGCACCATCTGTTAAAGAGACTGTCTTTTTTCCATTGGATACTCTTTCCTGCTTTGTCAAAGATTAGTTGTCTGTATACTTTTGGGTCCAAATCTGAGTTCTCTATTCTATTCCATTGGTCTGTGTGTCTGTTTTTGTGCCAATACCATACTGTCTTGATGATGACAGCTTTGTAGTAGAGGCTAAAGTCCGGGATGGTGATGCCTCCTGTTTTGGTTTTCTTCTTTTTTTGTTTTAAATTTTTTTTAATGTTTTATTTATTTCTGGGAGAGAGAGAGAGACAGCGTGAGCAGGGGAGGGTCGGAGAGAGAGGGAGTCACAGACTCTGAAACAGGCTCCAGGCTC
>NW_024084950.1:0-1419 GCF_003009895.1 Hyaena hyaena | reverse complement strand
AAAAAATTTTTTTAAACAATCTGGAAAAAAAAAAACAAGCAAATTTGAACTCTGAATGTTTCCTGTTCTAGGACAAATTAAGAATGTGACTCAAACATTGTGTACAAATGTTTACCTCCTTGCCCACTTAAAATGCCTCTTAACTGACAAAAAAGGAATAAAACTATATAAATCCATAAAGGTTAACTGAGGAAGAGGCGTCGGGCAAGAAAACAGATGGATACGTGGTGAGCGATTTAGCAAAGAAGTGATCAGTTCTGCCGTGGCAGAAGCCAACAAGAAGCCGACTTCAGATGGGCTCAGTAAAGGGCCACGCAACTTCCTCCAAAACCAGGGCTCGAGGTCAGTCTGAAAAGACCTGAAAACGTTCAAGGACTAGTATGGGGGAGAGGGAGATGGCAGCCATGGGTTTTCAGCATCCAAATCCCCACATAACAGCAGCTGGATAGCAAAATCAAAAGCCTACGAACAAACAGCATTGCAACAAATTTAGATGACAGGGTACCCTTAAATCGAGTGGGTCCCTCAAGTGGGTGAATATGAGTGGGTGAAGACAAGCCCCCAATGGGAAGATCACAGGATGGGGAATCAGGAGGGCAACAGGGTGTCTCCTAGACCTGAGAACAGGATTTCAGAATAACCATCAAAACATAGTGGGTGGCGTTGGACCTGGGAGAGCCTTTCCCATTCCCGTGGTGAGTGAGTGCAAGGGGCCTGTGGTCACCTGTGAGGGAACAGATGCCGGCTGGGCCACGTGAACTGTTGGAATTTAGCGGGTGATGTGGGCAAGGCTCCTTCTGGGCTGGGGTCCCCCACAGAAACTGGTGAGAAGAGGCCCAGAATCAAGCAGGACAGAGGACAGACGCAAAGGAGAGATGGTCGAAATTGAAGTGGGAGGGACAACAGGTGACCGAGAAGTCTCAGCAGAATACCCTGTTTTTGAACACTCAAACATTTGCTGTCCAGGAAGCTCCCATGAACTGTGCTTCCTTGTCAAAGAAAACTAATTTTCCTTAGCACAGAAAAGCTTTTGGATCAATCTCTTAGGCTTTTCATTTAAAAAGAGCAGAATAACATCTTTATAGATAATGAAAATCTAATAAAAAGGCCCACAGAGCAGATGAAAAACAGTCCATTTGAAAATGTAAAAGTTATTAACAAAAAGGAATATAGATCTGAAGGAAATTTAGAATTAGAAAAACTTAAGGTGAACTCAGAAAAGAAGTAGAAACAGACATTTCCTACGTGGAAACGGAACCTATTTAAAAATTGGAGTTAAGGGGCGCCTGATTGGCTCAGGCCAGGTAAGCATCCAACTTCCGCTCAGGTCATAATCTCAGTTCGTGGGTTCAAGTCCCACATAGGGGTTTGTGCTGACAGCTCAGCCTGGAGGCTGCTTCAGATTCTCTCTCTCTCTCT
>NW_024084949.1:0-1420 GCF_003009895.1 Hyaena hyaena | reverse complement strand
TGCTTCAGATCCTCTGTCCTCCCTTCTTTCTGCCTCTCTTCCACTCATGCTCTCCCTCTCAAAAGTAAACAAACATTAAAAAATAATAAAAATTAAAAAAAGAAAGATAAAAGTATCATTCACTGGGATTAGGGGATGCCACATCCATGAAACAAAAGTGAGTTCGTATAGGAAAGAAGAAGTCCAGCTCTAAACTTAAAAATATGACAGTTGAAATAAAAAACATATATTCAAGTGGGATAAACGGCAAACTATTTATCTGACACACACTCAGTTGAACCAGACTCAAACCAGGGGATTTTCCCAACATGGAATACAAAAGACTGAATGAGTGGAAAGGATGTGAGGAAAGTGGTGACATTTCAGACAGATCCAGAATTGTCAGCATCCATCCTTTAACGGTCATCGGAGAGGAAAGACAAAGGAAGACAGAAACAAAGAAGTCAAAGAACTGAATAAAGATGTGAATCTTGAGAGAAACGCTGACCCAATTCCAACAGGAGGAGTGAGGATTTTCACAGAGTGAGATGGAGATGTTTCTATCACTTCTGTAGACCCTAAAATAATTTATAAGTAGTCAAAATTCAGATTCTTCATCTATAGAACAACGTTTATAACAGCACTTTTGACTCCAGCTACTCTGTAGATTAAATGTATTGCTGTGTGGAAAGCCCTGGGAAATTTCCTGGCACAGGGTAAAAGCGATGGCATGACTCAAAGAGAGAACCACGGGCATGTTATTATCACTTCCTATCAAATGAGAATGATCTGTAAGGGCACTTAGCATTGACTGCACGCTTTAAGCGGGCGGTTACCGGTTCTGCCATTGAAAGGATCTGGGGCATGAGGGAGACTCAGGGTTCTTTTCCCTGGGGCCTGCACTGACAAATGGTCCCAAAGTACTCACTGGAGATTGAGAGCCTCAGCCATGCTTGCCTGTAAATCGTCACACTTATTAACTCACATCTTTGTCGTGTTTTCTAGAAGCAGGTACTTCTAGCAGATGTCCTTGCTCGTCCTGTGTGCAAAAGGAAGAATTTTTGCCTGAGCTGCACCTAAGCCATGTTGGCCTGTCTTCTGATGCTCACCTCAGAATCACTCTGACTGGTAATATCTTTGAGGTTGAGTTCCTAGAAAGGTAGTTTTAAACTTGGGAGCATTGGATTACAGAATACCTTTCAAAGACACAAGACCAAAGTGAGCTGTGATGCCTGAGGCAGTTTGGCCCTGAGCATGCCCAAGTGTGTTCAGGGCAAGAGCTTTTCAGGCGTGGTGATTAATAACCATCATAGCGATCACTTGTTGACTTCTGACTATGTGCCAGTCACTGTATCTAAATTAATTCTCCCAGGGGCGCCTGGGTGTGTCAGTCGGTTAAATGTCCGCTTTGGCTCAGGTCACGATCTCACGATCTGTGAGT
>NW_024084948.1:0-1421 GCF_003009895.1 Hyaena hyaena | reverse complement strand
CCATGAGAGACGCTTCAATGCTGAGAACAAACTGAGGGCTGATGGGGGTGGGGGAGAGGGGAAGGGGGGAGATGGGCATGGAGGAGGGCACTTGCTGGGATGAGCACTGGGTGTTATATGGAAACCAACTTGACAATAAACTATAAAAAAATTGTTATGTTTGTAAATGTATCTGCAAAGTCTTGGGTTTATTTACCAATATTCCCAAAGTATGATCGATAGGGTATTGGCCCATTAATGTGTCTGGACCTTAGTGGTTAAGAGTCATAGTGAAAGTCCAACTGTGTTAAGTTAGAATCACATCCCCAACACTCCCTGCCTAGTCGACCTTGAGTAAGTTCACGTTAAGTAAGTCACTTTGTACTTCAGTTTCCTCCCCTGACAAATGGAAATAATCATAGTCCTTACCTCATAAACTTAGGAGGACTGCAGGGAGTTAATACAGAGGTAGTTCCTAGGGCGGTGTCTGGCAAACAATGGGCACTTATTAAATGTTAGCTATAATGATTATTAGTCATACAGGATGATTCCGTGAACTCTGAGCTCCCAAAAATGCTCATAAGATTACCTATTATGGATTTTTGCTATTTTTTCTCCTTTCCCAAACCACATTTTTAAAAAATGCAATTGCACGTCACCACACGTGCAAATCAGTTCCAGATGTAGACAGATCACTACAAAAAGCAAAACAACAGAGAATCTATAATAAAACATTTTCATCATCTTGAGCTGGGAGAGATTATTTTTTTAAATAGTTTATTGTCAAGTTGGTTTCCATATAACACCCAGTGCTCATCCCCTCAAGTGCCCTCCTCCATGCCTATCACCCCCCATCCCCTCCCCCCCCACCCCCATCAGCCCTCAGTTTGTTCTCAGCATTCAAGAGTCTCTCATGGTTTGCCTCCCTCCCTCTCCCCAACTATTTTTCCCCTTCTCCTCACCCATGGACCTCTGTTAAGTTCCTCCTAATCCACCTATATGTGCAAACATATGGTATCTGTCCTCTGCCTGACTTATTTCGCTCAGCATAACACTCTCAAGTTCCATCCACGTTGCTACACATGGCCAGAGTTCATTCTTTCTCATTGCCATGTAGTATTCCCTTGTATAGATGAACTACATCTTCTTGATCCATTCATCAGTTGACAGACACTTAGGCTCTTTCCATGTTTTGGCTATTGCTGAGAGTGCTGCTATGAACATTGGGGTACATGTGACCCTTTGCATCAGCACCCCAGTATCCTTTGGGTAAATTCCTAGCAGTGCTATTGCTGGGTCATAGGGGAGTTCTATTGTGAATTTTTTTGAGGAACACTATTTTCCAGAAGGGCTACACCAGTTTACATTCCCACCAACAGTGTAGGAGGGTGCCCGTTTCTCCACATCCTCGCCAGCATCTAGAGTCCTCTGATTTGCTCATT
>NW_024084947.1:0-1421 GCF_003009895.1 Hyaena hyaena | reverse complement strand
GGGCTAGATGTTTGGAGAAGGAGACTACTTGTCTGAGAACAGGCCCCAGCTCGGGTTAGGACACCCAAATGATTCTTGTTCTATTCCCTAGATTTAGGGTAAAGTAACATGGCCGGGGCAACTTCTTACTAGATATGTTGTCTGAGACAAGGGAGAAAAAGAGCAAAAATAAACCATTATGACTTGATCAAGATAAAATTCTTCTAACAGCCAAAGAAAGAATCAACAAAATTTAAAGGTAAGCTTCAGAATGAGAGAAGATATTTGCAAATGACATACCTGATAAATGGTTAGTATCCAAAATGTATAAAGAAGTTACACAACTCATCACCCCACCCCACAAAAACCCAAATAATCCAGTTAGAAAAAAGGCAGAAGACAGGCTTAGACTTTTTCTAAACCTTACAATGACCTACAAACATATGAGGATGTGGAGAAAGGGGAACCCTCTTACACTGTTGGCTGGAATGAAAAGCGGTGAAGCCACTGTGGAAGTCAGTATGGAGCTTCATGAGAAAGTTAAAAACAGTACTAACCTACGATAGACCTATTGCTCTACTAGGGATTTATCCAAAGGAGACAAAAATACTGATTGGGAGGGATAAATCCACCCTGCTATTTATAGAAGCATTATCAACAATAACCATCTATGGAAAGAGTCCAAATGTCCATTGACTGACGAATCGATAAAGAAGATGTTGAATATACATACAATAGAATACTACTCAACCACAAAAAAGAATGAAAATTTCCATTTACAACCATGTAAATAGAGTTAGAGACATAATGCTAAGCCACATAAGTCAATTAGAGAAAGACAAATACCATAGGATTTCACCCAGATGTAGAGCTTAATTTTTTATGTTTAGTTATTTTTCTGCACTCTCAATGGAGAGCCAGACATGGGGCTTGAACTCACAAATAGTGAGATCATGACCTGAGCTGAAAGCAAGAGTTGGACACCTGACTGAGCCACCAGGCACCCTGTATATGTGGAATTTAAGAAACAGAGTAGGTAAAAAGAGAGGGATAGAAAGAGAGAGAGGGCAGCTAGGACAGGCCCTTAACTATAGAGGACAAGCTGAGGATTCCTGGAGGGGAGGGGTCCAGGGGAGTGTGTTAAATGGGTGATGGGTATTAAGTAGTGCACTCGTAGTGAGAGCACAGGGTTTTGTACCTAAGCGCTGAAACACTAAAGTTTACATCTTTAACTCATGTATATTGTACACAAAACGACTGGGATTTATATAAACCTTGGAAAAAACAAAGTTCTACAACAAGAGCTCTACTGAATATTTCTTTGATGTCTTTGAAGGCTTGGTGTCAACTGTCATCTCATTCTAATGGATCCAAATTGTTCCCCTGCATGTCTTTATAAAGGGACCTAACCTAGCTGTGAGGCTAACCCCAGGGATCCAGCT
>NW_024084946.1:0-1421 GCF_003009895.1 Hyaena hyaena | reverse complement strand
GCTTAACCGACTAAGCCACCCAGGCGCCCCTGAATTTTTTTTTTTTTTTTTTTAAGTAGGCTTCACACCCAGCATGGAGTCCAACACAGGGCTTGAACTCAGACCCTGACATCAAGACCTGATCTGAGATCAAGAGTTGGATGTTTGACACATTGAACCACCCAGGCAACCCTATCTGAAAACGTTTTTATTTGTCCTGTTCTTGAAAAATACTCGGACTTAGTACCCGATTCTAGATTGATAGTTGGTTTTTCTTAGCCTGTTGCAAATACCATCCCATTGACTAATTTCCTTTCTTCTGACAAGTTTATTAACAACCCTTTCTGTCTTTTCTCTCTTGTTGCTTTTCAAGTCTTCTCTTTCTTCAGTGTTCTTTTTTTTTTTTTTTTTTTTAATGTTTTTATTTATTTCTAGGAGATAGAGAAAGACAGCGTGAGCAGGGGAGGGTCAGAGAGAGAGGGAGTCACAGACTGAAACAGGCTCCAGGCTCTGAGCTGGCAGTCAGCACAGAGCCCGACGCGGGGCTCAAACCCACGAACCGCGAGATCATGACCTAAGCGAAAGTCAGACGCTTAACCGACTAAGCCACCCAGGCGCCCCTTTCTTCAGTGTTCTAAAGTTTCACTACAGTGTCTCAATATAAATTTCCTTTTACTTACCCTGCTTTGTGTATTTGTGCGGTATGTGGTGTATTTGTGAGTATGCATATTTTCATCAGGCTTGGTATTTTCTCGTCCATGATCTCTTCAAACATTGCTTTTTCTCTCGCGCCGTCTAGTCTTGCCCTCAGACTTGTTCAGTTTCTTTTCCTGTCTTTGTGCCTCTGTAACCTCTCCTTTATTTTCCTTTCTCCTTCTCACTCCACGCTATGTTCCTGATTATTTCTTAAGATAAATCTTTCAGGGGTGCCTGAATGGCTCAGTCAGTTAAGCATCCTACTCTTGATTTCAGCTAAGGTCATGATCTCACAGTTTTGTGGGTTCGAGCCCCAGTCGGGTTCTGTGCTGACAGCTTGGGATCTCTCTTTGCCCCTACCCTGCTCATACTCTCTCTCTCTCCCCCAAATAAATAAACTTAAAAAAAATTAATCTTTCAGTTCAGTAATTCACTTTCATCATTGTCTAATCTGCTATTTAAACCACCCATTGAGGTTTTTCTTTACTTCAAATATTAAGTTTTTCATAAGGTTTTATTTGGTTCTTTCTCCAGTCTGCCTGACCATTTTTTTTTTAGTATATGCTCTACCAGAGCTAGCACAACCTGGCCATTTTTTTTTTAATTTTTTTTAAAATGTTTTGTTTATTTCTAGGAGAGAGAGCATGAGCAGGGGAGAGTCAGAGAGAGAGGGAGTCACAGACTGAAACAGGCTCCAGGCTCTGAGCTGGCTGTCAGCACAGAGCCCGACGCGGGGCTCGAACCCA
>NW_024084945.1:0-1422 GCF_003009895.1 Hyaena hyaena | reverse complement strand
AGAACTCTATATTTCTTACCTCTCTGAGGGACAACACTTGAGTTATGTTCCACACATTCTCTTGAAGGTCCCCAGCAGGACTGAGCCCCAAGTGCCCACAGAAAACTATTCACTGGCATTCCCTGTATGGGCTTTATTCCCTTTCCTGTCTCATTTTCTCATTCCCTCGTAGTCTTTCCCAAGACCACCTCCCAAGTAAACTGCTTGTATCTGAATCCTTGTCTCAGAGTCTGCTTTTAAGGAAACTCAAACTACACTAACCTATTTTCTCTTACTTGTAGTTTCAGGATTATTTTGAGACTGGAGAAAGATTAAAATAAGATTTTTAACACCTTTAAAATTAATGTAGACTTAACTGTAACACTTCAGTGACCTATATGGCGGTAGGTAGGGAAAGAAGAGGAACTTAGACAATAAACAGGATAATTGCATAATAATTTTAATCAACTTGAAGTAGAACAAAAACTGCCACCTGCTTTCATTGCAAAAATTAAATTCAGATGTTTGTATCATAATTTCTATTGATTAGCAAACGCAACATGTGACAAGTTAACAACATGAGGAAAAGTCTCAGCACTCTTTCCTTACTTAGGGGAGGGGCTGGGCATCCAATTCAAAAGGAACAGTTCACGTATGTGCAACAAACCTACTTCTTTATAATGTAATTCCTAGCTGAGTCACACACCACGTATGGAAGAAGAGTTGCAAAAAGGAAAGGAGAAAGGACTAAAAATTCACTTTGACCCAGGTAGATTCATAAGAAACCTTAGATAGAAATGAGTGGGGCACTGCTTGCTGTTTAGGAGGCATCAGAATCTGACCATGAGCACTGTCTGAAGAGCTTTTGGCAATGATGGAAATGTTCTCTGTATGTGCAGCCCAATGCAGTAGTCACGTACAGCTTGTGGCTACCAAGCACTTAGAATGCTGTTAGCCTGACTACTGTAACTAAGGAACCAAACATTTAATTTTAATTAATTTAAATTTAAATAGCCACACTTGGCTGGCAGTTACTCTACTGGACAGTAAAAATAGAGGCTCTATGCTGATTGCATTACACTACAGATACTTTCCAAAGGTTAAATTTCAGTTGTGAACTTAATTACAATTGACTACTAGAAAGGAAAAAAAAAAAAAAAAGTCTTTTTTTGTAAGTCTTACTGTACAAAGGGTTACTTTAAATACTTATATTTTTGGGGAAGGGGGTGCTAAAATGTGGAGTCCATCAAAGAAAGACATTAAAAATATCGAGTATTCACATGGTGATAACTATCATCAAGTCTTCTAAGCACTGGATGTACTTGAAATAGTTTGAATTTCATCAAAATGTCATTTAAAAAGACAGGAATAAACTTAACCAAAGAGGTGAAAGATCTGTACACTGAGAATTCCAAGCCATTGATGAAAGAAAGTGAAGACAAA
>NW_024084944.1:0-1422 GCF_003009895.1 Hyaena hyaena | reverse complement strand
ATTGAACAGATCAATGAAACCAAGAGTTATTTTTTTGAAAAAAATAAACAAAATTGACAAACCTCTAGCCAGGCTTTTCAAAAAGAAAAGAGAGAGGACTCAAATAGGCAAAATCATGAATGAAAAGGGACTTATTACAACCAACCCCTCAAAAATACAAGCAATTATCAGGAAATACTATGAAAAGTTATATGCCAACAAATTGGACAACTTAGAAGAAATGGACAAATTCCTAAACACACACTCACTACCAAAATTCACATGGGAAGAGATAGAAAATCTGAACAGACCCATAATTAGTGAAGAAGTTGAATCATTATCAAAAGTCTCCCAACAAATAAGAACCCAGGGCCAGATGGCTTCCCTGGGGAATTCTACCAGACATTTAAAACCGAATTAATACCCATTCTTCTCAAGCTATTCCAAAACATAGAAATCAAAGGAAAACTTCCAGACTCATTTTATGAAGCCAGCATCACTTTGCTTCCCAAGCCAGAGAGAGATCCAGCAAAAAAAGAGAACTACAGGCCAATATCCTTGATGAATAAAGATGCAAAAATCCTCAACAAGATCCTTGCAAATCGAATCCAACAGCACATAAAAAGAATTATCCACCACGATGAAGTGGGATTCATTCCTGGGTTATAGGGCTGGTTCAATATTCACAAATCAATCAATGTGATACATCACGTCAACAAAAGAGAAGATAAAAACCATGTCATCCTGCTGATAGATGCAGAAAAAGCATTTGACAAAATACAGCATCCCTTTTTAATAAAGACTCTCGAGAAAGTTGGGATAGAAGAAACTTACTTAAACATCATAAAAGCCATCTATGAGAAGCCCTCAGCTAACATCATCCCCAATGGGGAAACACTGAGAGCTTTTCCCCTGAGATCAGGAATACGACAGGGATGTCCACTCTCACCACTGTTGTTTAGCATAGTGCTGGAAGTCCTAGCATCAGCCATTAGACAACAAAAGGAAATCAAAGGCGTCAGAATTGGCAAAGAAGAAGTCAAACTTTCACTTTTCGCAGATGACATGATACTCTACATAGAAAACCCTACAGAGTCTACCAGAAACCTACTAGAACTGATCCATGAATTCAGCAAAGTTGCAGGGTACACAATCAATGTACAGAAATCAGTTGCATTTTTATACACCAACAATGAAGCAACAGAAAGAGAAGTCAAGAAACTGATCCCACTCACAATTGCACAAAAAAAAACAAAAACAAAAACATAAAATACCTAGGAATAAACCTAACCAAACATATGGGATCTGTATGAGGAAAACAACAGAAAACTTATGAAGGAAATTGAAGAAGACACAAAGAAATGGAAAAACATTCCATGCTCATGGATTGGAAAAATAAATATAGTTAAAAGGTTATTACTATCCAAAGCAATTTACACATTC
>NW_024084943.1:0-1425 GCF_003009895.1 Hyaena hyaena | reverse complement strand
AGACTGAAACAGGCTCCAGGCTCTGAGCTGGCAGTCAGCACAGAGCCCGACGCGGGGCTCGAACCCACAAACCGCGAGATCATGACCTAAGCGAAAGTCGGACGCTCAACCGACTAAGCCACCCAGGCGCCCCTCTATTAACAATTGTTTTATTAGGTTATAAATCTATAACATGTTTTTTAAAAAAAAATTTTAATGTTTATTTATTTTTGAGACAGACAGAGTGTGAGTGGGGGAGGGGCAGAGAGAGAGGGAGACACAGAATCTGAAACAGGCTCCAGGCTCCGAGCTGTCAGCACAGAACCGAACGTGGGGCTTGAATTCACGGTTCGTGAGATCATGAAGTTGGATGCTCAACCAACTGAGCCACCCAGGCGCCCCAACATGTTAAGTTTATTTTATTTTGGGGGAGGGGGGGGAGAGAGAGAGAGAGAGAGAGAGAGAGAGAGAGAATCCCAAGCAGAGTCTGCAATGTCAGAGCAGAGCCTGATGCAGAGCTCCATCTCATGAGACTGTGAGATCATGACCTGAGCTGAAATCAAGAGTCATATACTTAACCTACTGGGCCACCTAGGCACCCCAAACTGTTAAATATTCTAATCCCCGACCCAAAATTTACTGAGGGTTAATGATGGTTAGTGCTAGGTACATTTAAGGCGCTCCTGTTGTTTGAATGAATGCATTTTATTTTAATAATCTCAGAGCAGCTGATTTTAACACACTAATGTAATATTATATTCCTCTCAGGAAGCTAAGTTTTAGTGCTTTAGACACATTACCCGTGTAGAGAATTTTAGTGAGATTTCAACATTTATGGTGACTAACAGTTCCAGAAAAAATTATACAAGTTTGCAGATATTATTATCCTGGCAGTATGATTCAACTTTGGGGTGGGATGAAATATTTGATAAGGTTAAAAAATTGATTTGAAAGAAGAAACTTGAAGACCAGGTACTGTTTCCTGGGGCGTGCGAGTGGGGAGGGCAAGTTCTCACCTACAAAAACAGTATGCCTTCAGTCCTTAAGAATACTCACAGTTGAGAAAGCATCTTAAAGTTATATGTATTTTTTCCAGTTTTTACAATTAAAAATATTATTACGGAAGTAAAATTGACACACAATGTTATATTAGTTTCAGGTGTACAACATATTGTTTAGACAATTCTATACATTATTCAGTGCTCACCATGAGAAGGGTCATCACCGTGTAATCACTACACAATATTATGGACTGTATTCCCTGTACTTTTCATCTCTGTGACTTACTTATTTTATAACTCGAAGTTTGTACCTCTTAATCCTCATTCTCTAACTTGCCCTCATCTATGTCCCCTCTGGCAACCAGCAGTTTGTTCTCTGTATTTAAGAGTTTGTTTGGGGCGCCTGGGTGGCTTAGTCGGTTAAGCGTCCGACTTTCGCTTAGGT
>NW_024084942.1:0-1425 GCF_003009895.1 Hyaena hyaena | reverse complement strand
CTCAGAGCCTGGAGCCTGTTTCAGAGTCTGTGTCTCCCTCTCTCTCTCTCTTACGTTCCCCTGCTCACGCTGTCTGTCTGTCTCTCTCTCAGGAATAAATAAAACGTTAAAAAATTTTTTCAGTTATTAGAGAGGACTTACTTTCACTCATCTGACATTTACTAAAAAAGCAATGCTAAGTCAGATGTCTTGTCACAAGAAAATGAAGTCCTCATGAATCTTTTTCAGGGGAAAAATCTGGGAAATACTGGGTATCTGGTAAATAGACCAGTTCTGCTTAAAATAATCTCCAGCATCAAAAGTGAATGAAGCCTTTCTTTCTGGTCCGAACTGATGTGCTCCTGGATGAATGCTATCTATTTTTATTACTATGGCTAGGAAAAAAAAAAAAAAAACCAACTTAGAGAAGAAGTTCTCTCTTTATCTGATCTCTGTTCTGTTCCTGTATCATATACTTTCTTGCTTGAATTTCATGAAACAAGTACAGAATTAGCAAATGGAAATTCACAGAGATTCACAAAAAGGAAAATGTTACGTTTCTTATGAGGGTACAGGCTGAGTGGATGGTGAGGTGGTAAGAAAGGATATTCCAATTTACAAGACAATATAGGGAAAGATGGAATGCTATGTGAGCTAAAGTGAAATACAGTAGTAAAATGTATATATCTCACTGGTGGGGAGATTATGAATTTTAATATTTGGACTCTGGAAATATTTGACAAAACCAAGAGGGAGGAAAATCCTTTCACTAAGGGTAATGGACTAATTAGATAGAGATACTCAAGTAATCCTACTGACTAACTGTATTTTCTTTACTTTTAATTTAGATCCAAGTTAATTAGCATATAGTGCAATAATGATTTCAGGAGTACCTTTCAGTGATTCATCCCCTAGGTGTAACACCCAGGGCTCATCCCAACAAGTGTCCTCCCTAAGGTCCCTTACCCATTTAACCCATGCCCCACTCACAGCCCCTCCAGCAACCCTCAGTCTGTTCCTTGTATTTAGGAGTCTCTTATGTCCTCCTCCCTGTTTTTATATTATTTTAGTTTCCCTTCCCTTATGTTCATCTGCTTTGTATCTTAAATTCCACAAGTGAGTGAAGTCATAAGATATTTGTCTTTCTCTGACTGACTTATTTTGCTTAGCATAATACAGTCTAGTTCCATCCACACTGTTGCAAATGGGAAGATTTCATTAATTTTGATTGCTAGGTAATAATACTCCATTGTATACATATATCACATCTTCTTTATCCATTCATCCCTCGATGGATGTTTGGGCTCTTTCCATACTTTAGCTACTGTCGATATGACTAGCTGTATTTTCAAGCTGCAGGTAGGGTTATACAGTAATTACGCAGATAATGGTTCTACTTCAAAATGTTACTTTTTTTAGAATTCACATTTCTAAAACATTAAAACA
>NW_024084941.1:0-1425 GCF_003009895.1 Hyaena hyaena | reverse complement strand
TCCCCTCTGGTAACCATCACTTTGTTCTTTATTATTAAGATTCTGTTTCTTGGCCTTCTATAATTTTCTTTCTCCTGATGATGGCCTTTTCTTTCCAGTCCAAGAATTTCCTTTAATGTTTCTTGTAAATCCAGTTGTGTGGTGATGAACTCCTTTAACTTACGTTTGCCTGGGAAACTCTTTATCTTTCCTTCTATTCTGAACGATAATCTTGCTAGGAAGAACATTCTCGGTTGCACGGTTTTCTCCTTTCGGTACTTTGAATCTATCCTGCCACCCTCTTATGACCTGCAAGGTTTCTGGTAAAAATCAGCTGATAGCCATATCGAATTTCCCTTGCATGTAACGGTTTTCTCTCTTCTCACTTATTTTGCCATTTTAATTATTACGTGTCTTGATGTAAACCTCCTTGGGTTTATTTTGTTGGGGGCTCTCTCTGTCCTTCCTGAATCTGAATTGCCAATTTCTTCCCCAGATGAGGTAAGTTTCGGCTATTTCTTGAAATAACTTTTCTGGCCCCCTTTCTCTGTCTTCTCCTTCTGGGATCCCTGGAATGCAAATGTTATTATGCTTCGTGATGTCACTGAATTCCCTTAACCTATTCTCACTTTTTAATCTTTTTTTCTTTCCCTGTTAAGGTTGGTTGTGTTCCATTACTCTGTCTTCCAGGTTGCTGATTTGTTCTTCTGCCTCCTCCCCCTTCTGCAATTGATACTGCTCTAGTATATTTTTAGTTTCACTTAATGAGTTCTTCGTCTCTGTTTGGTTCTTTTTTCCCCCACATTTTCTTTCTCTGTCCTGAAGGTCTCACTGAGATCCTCCACTCTTTTCTCATGTCCAGTGACTATCCTTTTGACTATTGTTTTGAGTTCTTTGTCAGCTATATTGCTTATTTCTGTTTGCTTTGGCTCTTTGGTTGTGGTTTTATCTTATTCTTTCACTTGGGATCTAGTTCTCTGTCTCCTCGTTTGGTCTAACTGTCTGTGTTTCTAAGTATCAGGAAAGGCAACTACATGTCCTGATTTTGAAAGTAGTGGCCTTATGGATAACAGGTCCTGTGATTTCCTGCAGCACAGTGTCCCCTGTTCACTGGAATGAGGCACCTCATTCCTATAAAGGTCGCATGGCCCCTGCAGTCATGGCAGAGCCGTGTTTGCCTTCCGTAAGGTCGGCTTCAGTGGCCCGCGTTGCCTTTTGTGGGTGCACCGGACAGGGTTTGGTCCCTTTGTTGTTACGGGGGCCAGTCTGTGGCTGCTGTGGGTTTGTAGCTGGGTGGTGTTCAGAGTCAGCCGAGACGCCTGCTTTGAGCCCGTCCACTGGGTTTCTGGTTGCACCCAGAGCACTCTGCCTGCAGAGTCCCCTGGGAGGCTTTTGTTGTGGGTGGAGCCTGCGGGCCCAGCAGATACCTCCCTCCAGTCCCTCTGC
>NW_024084940.1:0-1425 GCF_003009895.1 Hyaena hyaena | reverse complement strand
CCAAAGAAACACTTGAACAGATCAATGAAACCAAGAGTTGGTTTTTTGAAAAAATAAACAAAATTGACAAACCTCTAGCCAGGCTTCTCAAAAAGAAAAGAGAGAGCACCCAAATAGACGAAATCATGAATGAAAATGGATTGATTACAACCAGCCCCTCAGAAATACAAGCAATTATCAGGGAATACTATGAAAAACTCTTTGCCAACAAGCTGGACAACTTAGAAGTAATGGGCAAATTCCTAAACACACACTCACTACTAAAATTCACATGGGAAGAGATAGAAAAGCTGAACAGACCCATAACAAGTGAGGAAATCAAATCAGTTATCAAAAATCTCCCAACATATAAGAGCCCTGTGCCACATGGCTTCCCTGGGGAATTCTACCAGACATTTAAAACAGAATTAATACCCATTCTTCTCAAGCTATTCTAAAAAATAGAAATAGAAGGAAAACTTCCAGACTCATTTTATGAAGCCAGCATCACTTTGATTCCCAAGCCAGTCAGAGACCCAGCAAAAAAGAACTACAGGCCAATATCCTTGATGAATACAGATGCAAAAATCTTCAACAAGGTACTTGCAAATCAAATTCAACAGCACATAAAAAGAATTATCCACCAAGATCAAGTGGAATTCATTCCTGGGTCACAGGGCTGGTTCAATATTTGCAAATCAATCAGTGTGATACATCACACTAACAAAAGAAAAGATAAAAATCATACGATCCTGTCAATAGATGCAGAAAAAGCATTCGACAAGATACAGCATCCCTTCTTGATAAAGACCCTCGAGAAAGAGGTGATAGAAGGAACTTATTTAAACATCATAAAAGCCATCTATGAGAAGCCCTCAACTAACATCATCCTCAACGGGGAAGAACTGAGAGCTTTCCCCCTGAGATCAGGGACACTACAGGGATGTCCATTCTCACCACTGTTGTTTAACATAGTGCTGGAAGTCCTAGCATCAGACATCAGACAACAAAAGGAAATCAAAGGCATCAGACTTGGCAAAGAAGAAGTCTACCTTTCACTTTTTGCAGACGACAGGATACTCTTCCTAGAAAACCCGGCAGACTCCACCAGAAGCCTACTAGAACTGATCCATGAATTCAGCAAAGTGGCAGGTACAAAATCAACGTACAGAAATCGGTTGCATTTTTATACACCAATAATGAAGCAATAGAAAATCAAGAAACTGATCCCATTCACAATTGCACAAAAAGCCATAAAATACCTAGGAATAAATCAACCAAGTATATAAGAAACCTGTACAATGAATACTATAGAAAACTTATGAAGGAAATTGAAGAAGACACAAAGAAATGGAAAAACATTCCATGCTCATGGATTGGAAGAATATTGTCAAAATGTCATTACTACCCAATGCAATCTACACATTGAATGCAATCCAAATCAAA
>NW_024084939.1:0-1425 GCF_003009895.1 Hyaena hyaena | reverse complement strand
ATGTCTGTTTTTGTGCCAATACCAGATACTGTCTGGATGATTACAGCTTTGTAGTAAAAACTAAAGTCTGGGATTTTGATGCCTCCCGCGTTGGTTTTCTTTTTCAACATTTCTTTGGCTATTTGGGCTCTTCTGTGGTTCCATACAAATTTTAGGATTGTTTGCATTAGCTTTGAGAAGAATGCTGGTGCAATTTTGATTGAGATTGCATTGATTGTGTAGATAGCTTTGGGCAGTAGTGACATTTTAACATTATTTATTCTTCCAATCCGTGAGCATGGACTGTTTCTCCATCTCTTTGTGTCTTCTTCAATTTCCTTCATAAGTTTTCGATAGTTTTCAACATACCAATTCTGTACATTGATTTTCTACCCTGTGAGTTTGCTGAATTCATATATCAGTTTAGGCAGATTTTGGTGGAGCCTTTCAGGTTTCCCATGTAGAGTATCATATCATCTGCAAAAAGTGAAAGTCTGACTTCTTTGCCAATTTTGATGCCTTTTATTTCATGTTGTTGTCTGATTGCTGATGCTAGGACTTCCAACACGATGTTAAACAACACTGGTGAGAGTGGACATCCATGTCGTATTCCTAATCCAGGGAGAAAGCTCTCAGTTTTCCCCCGTTGGGGAAAATATTGGCTGTGGGCTTTTCATATATGGCTTTTATGATGATTAGGTATGTTCCTTCTATCCTGACTTTCTTGAGGGTTTTTATTAAGAAAGGAGGCTGTATTTTGTCAAATGCTTTTTCTGCATCTATTGACAGGATCCTACGTTTCTTATCTTTTCTTTTATTAATCTGATGTATCACATTGATTGATTTTTGAATATCGAACCAGCCCTGCAGCCAAAGAATGAATCCCTCTTGATCATGGTGAGTAATTCTTCTTATATGCTGTTGAATTCGGTTTGCTAGTATTTTGTTGAGAATTTTTGCTTCCACGTCGATCAGGAATACTGACCTATAATATTCCTTTTTTTGTGAGGTCTCTGTCTAGTTTGGGAATCAAGGCAATGTTGGCTTCATAGAATGAGTCCAGAAGCTTTTTATCCATTTCTATATTTTGGAACAGCTTGAGAAGGATAGGTAACACTGCTTTAAATGTTTGGTAGAATTCCCCTGGGAAGCCATCTGGCCCAGGACTCTACTTTGTTTGGAGATTTTTGATAACTGATTCCATTTCTTCACTAGTTATAGGTCTGTTCAAATTTTATATTTCTTCCCATTTGAGTTTTGGTATTGTGTGGGTATCTAGGAATCTGTCCATTTCTTCCAGGGTGTCTAGTTTGTTGGCATATGATTTTTCATATACCATACAATTGCTTGTATTTCTGAGGGGCTGGTTGTGATAAATCCATTTTCATTCCTGATTTTAACAATTTGGGTCCTCTCTCTTTTCTTTTTGAGAAGTCTGGCTAGGGG
>NW_024084938.1:0-1426 GCF_003009895.1 Hyaena hyaena | reverse complement strand
AAATTAAAAAAAAAAAAAAGAAAATGCATTTGTGGGACATGGAAATAGAATATTTTCAAAAACTTGTTAAAATGTTTGTTTTTTTTAAATATTTTTTGTTTATTTATTTTTGAGACAGAGAGAGACAGAGCACGAGTAGGGGAAAGGCAGAGAGAGAGGGAGACACAGAATCTGAAACAGGCTCCAGGCTCTGAGCTGTCAGCACAGAACCCACGAACCACAAGATCACGACCTGAGTGAAGTCAGACACTTAACCGACTGAGCCACCCAGGCGCCCCACGTTTATTTGTTTTTGAGAAAGAGCATGTGAGTAGGGAAGGGGCAGAAAAAGAGGGAGACACAGAATCTGAAGCAGGCTCCAGGGTCTGAGCTGTCAGCACAGAGCCCAACAAGGTGGCTTGAACTCATGAGTTGCGAGATCATGACCTGAGCCGAAGTCAGATGCTTACTGACTGAGCCACCCAGGCACCCTTAGAAAGAGCATATATTATTTTTTTAAATAGTTTATTGTCAAGTTGGTTTCCATATAACACCCAGTGCTCATCCCAACAAGTGCCCTCCTCCGTGCCCATCACCCCCCTTCTCCTCTCTCCTACCCCCATCAGCCCTCAGTTTGTTCTCAGCATTCAAGAGTCTCTCATGGGGGCACCTGGATGGCTTAGTCGGTTAAGCGTCCGACTTTCGCTTGGGTTATGATCTCGCAGTTTGTGGGTTCGAGCCCCACGACGGGCTCTGTGCTGACTGCCAGCTCAGAGCCTGGAGCCTGTTTCAGTCTGTGACTCCCTCTCTCTGACCCTCCCCTGCTCACGCTGTCTCTCCCTCTCCTAGAAATAAATAAAACATTAAAAAAAAAATTTTTTTTTAAAAGCCTCTCATGGTTTGCCTTGCTCCCCCTCGTCAACTGTCTTTCTCCTTCTTCTCCCCCATGGTCCTCTGTTAAGTTCCATATGTGCAAACATATGGTATCTCTCCTTCTCTGCCTGACTTATTTCGCTCAGCATAACACCCTCAAGGCCCATCCATGTTGCTACACATGGCCAGATTTCATTCTTTCTCATTGCCATGTAGTATTCCATTGTATAGATAAACCACATCTTCTTGATCCATTCGTCAGTTGATGGACACTCAGGCTCTTAGAAAGAGCATATTTTAATCTATGCATACAAAGAGTCAGTTATTATTTATGCCC
Organism: Hyaena hyaena; assembly: GCF_003009895.1. Classification (NCBI taxonomy): domain Eukaryota; kingdom Metazoa; phylum Chordata; class Mammalia; order Carnivora; family Hyaenidae; genus Hyaena; species Hyaena hyaena. The sequence goes on along the minus strand of NW_024084938.1, from coordinate 237 downwards.
AAACTGAAGTGCCTGAAATTTTTTATAACTGAAGTTTTCTAAATGTTCTCTATTTGCTTTTATAGAAAACATTATAGAACATCTGGCTTGATATTTAGGCCAACTGCCACATAGGAGAAATTTTTTTTTTAATTTTTTTTAATGTTTTATTTATTTCTAGGAGAGAGAGAGACAGTGTGAGCAGGGGAGGGTCAGAGAGAGAGGGAGTCACAGACTGAAACAGGCTCCAGGCTCTGA
>NW_024084937.1:0-1427 GCF_003009895.1 Hyaena hyaena | reverse complement strand
CGACTCAGGTCATGATCGCAGGGTCGAGGAGTTAGAGTCTCTGTCCAGGCGGCTCAGAGCCTGGAGCTGCTTCAGATCCTGTGTCTCCCTCTCTCTCCCTGACCCTCCCTGTTTCTGCATCCTCTCTCTCTCTCAGAAATAATTAAATAAACATTAAAGAAATTATTCTGTCCAGGGGTTCCTGGGTGGCTCAGTGTCTGATCTTCAATTTTGGATCAAGTCATGATCTCACAGTTTGGGGGATCGATACCCCCACTGGGTTCTGCTCTGACAGTGCAGAACTGGCCTGGTGTTCTCTCTCTCTCCCTCTCTCTGGTCCCTCCCTCGGTGCACCCTCTCTCTTTCTCATTCAAAGTAAATAAATAAACATGAAAAAAGATTGTTAAAAATTATTCTGTCCATGATATGAGTGTGAACAGATTTGATGATTGGATAGGAACTAGATTCATTTGATCCTAATTTGGGATCAAATGACAATTTGGTTAAAGTTAGAAACAAATTTCCTTGATAGTTTAAGAAGCATCATTTACTTAATTTTTCCACTTTCAAATTTTAAAGGGTATTATTAACATACAACACAGAGTTAACTACTTATTTTTCATGTTAATATATCTATAAACTCTCATTTGAAATGTGTTCTTAATCAAATGAAAAAAATCATGATAAAACTATGTATTTGAGAAAACCTTAACCAAATGGGCAGCAGATTGCTTTGGGAGACTAAGTTGGTCTCTTTGTACAATTACTCTTTTTTCTAATATTATTTTGAGGAATAAAGGAGATACTACTTTTTAAATAGCCTCATTCTAAACTCTGTAGGCAGTAGAATACATTATAAAACAAAACTAAAAATCAAGGTAGAAAAAATAAATGGAGAAATTGGAATATCAATATTTTACGTTAAATTTCTTTTCTCTCTTCTCATTGGTATATGTGAATATTAGTTATATATGCATATACATGATGTGATCCAATTAGCTTTTCAAAATAAGATGTACTCAGATTACCTTACAAATAACATGAGAATAATTAAAGGTATTTGGCAAGTAAGATATACACATCAATAAAGAAAATATCAGTGGCAATGTTTTTGCAAAATAAACTCTAGAATAAAAAGAAAATTTTAAAAAGCAAAATAAATTAAAAAGGTAGATAGAAATGGTATCACACTATTAAAGCATTGAAAGAACAAAACTTATATTTTAATATTTGTAAATATGATTATGCAATTTCTTCTTGAAATTGTAACAGCATAAAGACCATGAAGATAATTGCAGGATTATGTAAAGCACATGGGAGAACAGGCCATAGCCATAAGAAACTAGGAATACTACAAGTATGCCATAATTAGGAATGAAAAAAGTTACTATCAGGATATAGCTTGAATATATCATTGACATTAAATTTCTGGAAATGTGTTGCATTTG
>NW_024084936.1:0-1427 GCF_003009895.1 Hyaena hyaena | reverse complement strand
TCTCGGGGAGCGGACACGCTACGTGCGTCCGGCGGCTTTTCCTGCCCTTAGCGGCCCCCCAGGGCCCCGCGCTCACGGCCCTCCCCTCCCCCGCCCCCCCCCCCCCCCGCGCGAGGGGCGCCGGGCTCCGCCTCACGGGCTTCTTGGCGGGCTCCTTCTTGCGCCTCTTCTCCGAGTTGCTGGGGTAGGGCAGGTCGCGGCCGCGGTAGGACGGGCCCCGGCTCAGCTCGAGCTCGCTGTAGGGCGGCAGCGCGTCGTCGGCCGAGTCGTCGTCGTCGTCGTCGTCGTCGCCGCTCTGCGGCGAGGCCGCCTTGTAGGTGCCGGGCGGCGACCAGGCGTAGTAGGAGGCGCTGCGGCGGCCGAGCTGCGCGCTGAGGCGCGACGGCGTCTCCAGGCTGCCCCCGCGGCTGGCGCCCTCGGGCCGCGCCTGGCGCTCCAGGCCTGCGGCGCGCGGCGCGTGCTCGTACTTGGGCGCGGCGCCCGGCGTCCGGCTCACCAGGCGCGGCAGCGGCGCGTCGTCCGGCCGCCGGCGCGGCGGGGGGCTGGGCGCCCAGGCGCGGCCCGCGTCGCCCAGGGGCTCGCGGCCGCGGCTGCGGGGGCCGTAGTACTCCTCGGGCGAGTCGTCCGGGTAGAAGCCGCCGAGGGCGTGCGCCTCCGGGCGCTCGAAGCGGCCGCCGGCCCGCGCCTCGTGGCTGTCGCCGTCGGCCCTGCGGGCGCGCGCGCCGTACGAGTCGGCGAAGGCGGCCAGCTCGTCCATGGACACGGCCGGCACCCCGGCGGCGAAGTTCTTCCGCGACAGCATCTCCGACTTGGAGCGCTGCTGGCTGGGGGCGGAGGGCAGAGGGGAGAGGTCAGCCGGCCCGCGGGGCCGACACCCGGGCCTGCGCGTGCGCCCCCCACCCCCGCCCCAGGGCGCCGTGAGCACCTCGGACTCGCAGACAGCAAAGCGAGCGCGCCCGTGGCTGGCTCCCGAATTCGGGCCGAGCGTCAACACGGAGTTGTGTCGATCAAAGTACTTCGTGGCATACACGGTGTGGAAACACACAGTGGGCCTTCCGGTCTCTTTATGGGACTTGTGGATGGCAGCCACTTGTCGCCTCACACCGTCCCGGCCAGCGTGGGCGGGCTGGCCTGCGGCACGACACACACCACACACGCTGTGGCCCAGGGACACCCCGTGTTCTTCGCTGACACACAAAGAGCCCAGGGCCACCTGTCTGTGCGAGTGGCCCGCAGCCGGGCAGTCTGAGAAAGGACACGGCCTAGTGACCTTCAGGATAAAGGACGGGAGCGTGGCGGCGCCGTCCAGTGGGAGGCGGCCACACAAACGGTGCCCATCTCGGCCCCCCATACTCACTGGTCATGTCACTCGACTAAGCTCCTTACCGTCTGTACATTCCAGTCCCCCCCCCCCCCCCCCCCCCCCC
>NW_024084935.1:0-1427 GCF_003009895.1 Hyaena hyaena | reverse complement strand
AATGCAATTCCAATCAAAATTGCACCAGCATACTTCTCAAAGCTAGAGCAAACTATCCTAAAATTTGTATGGAACCACAAAAGACCCCGAATAGCCAAAGTAATCCTGAAAAATAAAACCAAAACGGGAGGTATCACCATCCCAGACTTTAGCCTCTACTACAAAGCTGTCATCATGAAGACAGTATGGTATTGGCACAAAAACAGGCACATTGACCAATGGAACAGAATTGAGAACTGAGAAGTGGACCCAAAAGTATACAGCCAACTAATCTTTGACAAAGCAGGAAGGAATATCCAATGGATAAAAGACAGCCTCTTTAACAGATGGTGCTGGGAGAACTGGACAGCAACATGCAGAAGAATGAAAGTAGATCATTTTCTCACACCACACACAAAAATAAACTCAAAATGGATAAAGGATCTGAACGTGAGAAAGGAAACCATCAAAACCCTAGAGGAGAAAGCAGGAAACAACCTCCTTGCTCTCCACCGCAGCAACCTCTTACTTGACACATCCCCCAAAGCAAGGGAATCAAGAGCAAAAATACATGATTGGGACCTCATCAAGATTAAAAGCTTCTGCATGGCTAAGGAAATGACCCACAAAACTAATAGGCAACCAACGGATTGGGAAAAGATAGTTGCAAATGACATATCAGATAAAGGGTTAATATCCAGAATCTATAAGGAACTCACCAAACTCCACACCTGAAAAACAAACAACCCAGTAAAGAAGTGGGCAGAAGGTATGAACAGGCACTTCCCCGAAGAGGACATCCAGATGGCCAACAAACACATGAAATGATGATCAGCGTCCATCCTCATTGGGGAAATACATATCAAAACGACACTGAGATACCACCTCACGCCAGTCAGCGTGGCTAAAATGAGCAAATCAGAGAACATGAGATGCTGGCGAGGATGTGGAGAAACGGACACCCTCCTATACTGTTGGTGGCAATGTAAACTGGTGCAGCCCCTCTGGTAAACAGTGTGGAGGTTCCTCAAAAAATTAACACTAGAACTCCCCTAAGACCCAGCAATAGCACTGCTGGGAATTTACCCAAGGGATATAGAAATGCTGATGCATAGGAGCACATGCACCCCAATGTTCATAGCAGCACTCTCAACAATAGCCACAGCATAGAAAGAGCCTAAGTGTCCATCAACAGATGAATGGATTAAGAAGATGTGGTTTATGTATACAGTGGAATACTACATGCCAATAAGAAAAATGAAATCTGGCCTTGTGTAGCAACATGGTTGGATCTTGAGGGTGTTATGCTGAGCGAAATAAGTCAGGCAGAGAAAGACAAATATCATATGTTTTCATGTATAGGAGGATAAGGAGGAACTTAACGGAGGACCATGGGGGAGAAGATGGGGGGAAATAGTGGGGAAAAGGGGGAGAGAGGCAAACTGTGA
>NW_024084934.1:0-1427 GCF_003009895.1 Hyaena hyaena | reverse complement strand
GGGAGTCACAGACCGAAACAGGCTCCAGGCTCTGAGCTGGCAGTCAGCACAGAGCCCAACGCGGGGCTCGAACCCACGAACCGCGAGATCATGACCTAAGCGAAAGCCGGACGCTTAACCGACTAAGCCACCCAGGCGGCCCCATCTACTTCTGAATTCTTAATACCGAGTAGGCCAGTCAAGAACTATGAAATATATGAGTAAAGTTTGTTTCTTTCTTTCTTCTTCTTTTTTTAAATGTTTTTATTTATTCCTGAGAGAGAGGGGGGCAGCATGAGCACTGGAGGGTCAGAGAGAGAGGGAGACACAGAATCTGAAACAGGCCCCAGGCTCTGAGTTAGTTGTCAGCACAGAGCCCGACGCAGGGCTCGAACCCATGAACCATGAGATCATGACCTGAGCCGAAGTCAGAGGCTTAACCGCTGAGCTACCCGGGCACCCTGGAAAGTTTCTAATAATAAAGAAGAGATAGATAATGCAGGAAAAACAAAAGTAAAATGAAATATTACAAAGTTATCAGTACTCTAAATAGGTTATAAGTAAAAGATCATAAAAAATTAACTTTTTTTGTGTGGGTTCTATATCCAATGTGGGGTTTGAACTTACAACCTCTAGATCAACAGTTGCATACTCTACCAACTAAGCCAACAAATGCCCCCCAAATTAACATTTCTAATATAAAAAAGAGCTTCCAGAAGTTAAAAGCTTAGTAGAAAGGAAGAACTTACAGGATGCTTGGGTGGCTCAGTTAGTTAAACATCCAACTTCGGATCAGGTCATGATCTTGCAGTTTGTAAGTTTAAGCCCCACATCGAGATCTTCACCATTAGCATGTGCGCGCTCTCTCTCTCTCTCTCTCAAAGATAAATAAATATTACAAAAAAATAAATAAAAGCAAGGCAAAACTTAGTTTTAAGTTGAAAGATAAACCTGAGGTAATCTCAGGAAATTAAAAAAATCAAAAACACAAAAACCCAGAAGAATTACAGTTACCATTAACAGTATGTGTGTATGTGTGTGTCCCATAATTTATGGGCCAGGCACTTTACCTATTTTTATAGTCAATTAAATCTTCATAGCAATCCTGGGAAGATACACATCATTTGCTCATTTATAAAATGCCCATAATAAATGTTCATTTATTGACCTTTATTTAGTTTGCACTTCCTAAAATACATAAGATAGCAGAAATCTGTGGTTAATGTTTTTAAATTTTTCTTTATTTACTTTTTAAGTAATCTCTATGCCCAACATGGGGCTTGAACTCATGACCGTGAGATCAAGAGTCAAATTCCCCACTAACTAAGCCTGCCAGGCACCCCAAGATAGCAGACATTTTGTTTTTTTTACAAATAGTTTATTGTCAAATTAGTTTCCACATAACACTCAGTGCTCATCCCCACAAGTGCCCTCCTCCATGCCCATCC
>NW_024084933.1:0-1428 GCF_003009895.1 Hyaena hyaena | reverse complement strand
TGGGGCGCCTGGGTGGCTTAGTCGGTTAAGCGTCCGACTTTCGCTTAGGTCATGATCTCGCGGTTCGTGGGTTCGAGCCCCGCGTCGGGCTCTGTGCTGACTGCCAGCTCAGAGCCTGGAGCCTGTTTCAGTCTATGACTCCCTCTCTCTCTGACCCTCCCCTGCTCACGCTGTCTCTCTCTCTCTCTCTCTCCTAGAAATAAAAAAAAAAAAGTTTGAATCTTGGCGATTTGGAAGGATAGAAATGGCTTCTCAAAGTGTCGGGAACTTCAATTTCTCTTATGAGGCAGCTGGAACACCTTTTTGTATGTTTAGGGACCATTTACACTTCCTTTTCTGTGACCCATCTGCTCATATCCTTCTCCCCAGTTTTCTGTTATTCCTGGAAACATTTAGTGGGTGGGTTTTTTTGTTTTATTGTTTTTTTTTAAAATATATTAAGGGTACTAACTCTTTGGATGGGACATAAGTTGCAAATGTGTTTTCCCCATGTGTCATTTCTCTTTTATTTTACTTCTGGGGGGAGGTTTCGTCCCACAAACTTTCAGTGTCATGAAATGGACTGATCCTAACTTTAACCAGGGCATTATTTTTATTTTTTAATTTAGTGTTGAATTGTTTACTTATTCATTTTGAGAGAGAACGAAGGAGAGCAAGTGAGAGAGGGGCAGAGAGAGGGGAGACAGAGAATCCCAAGCAGGCTCCGCACCATCAGTGCACGGCCCGATGAGGGGCTCGGAGTGTTAAACGGTGAGATCGTGACCGCAGCCGATATCAAGAGTCCGACACTGAACGGACTGAGCCACCCAGGTGACCCTGACCAGGACATTCTTGTTGAATGCAAATAACCCTCCCATTCATCTAGAACAACATAACGGGACATGACCAGGAGCGTGCTGACAAAGGACAGGAATGACCAGAGAATAGCTAGTTGACACCTTGGAGGTGCACACCGAAACTAAATGCAGTGAGACCAGGCTACCAGACCCCGTGTCTACACTAACACAGAGAATGTTCCAGGATGATTTAGAGCTGGATGGACACACGATGATGTGTGAAATCTTGTTGAGGACAGATAGTCATCATGGGCAGAGGACATAAGAGACAACTGGTGCCGAGAGGAGCCTCGGAAGCTCCTTCTAGATGTCTCTGCCACCTTCTCCAGATGCTCTGAACATGACAAGACGTGGCTGAGGGAGACACAGCCATTCTCCCACACATGGAGACAAAACAGCCCAAGATGCTCCTCATCTCAAGACTCTTCCAGGTGTTTCCTTTCTTTATCCTTTTTAAAAAATTTTTTTAATGTTTTATTTGTTTCTAGGAGAGAGAGAGAGAGAGAGCGTGAGCAGGGGAGGGTCAGAGAGAGAGGGAGTCACAGACTGAAACAGGCTCCAGGCTCCGAGCTGGCAGTCAGCACAGAGCCCG
>NW_024084932.1:0-1428 GCF_003009895.1 Hyaena hyaena | reverse complement strand
TGAGGCGCGAGCAGGAGAGACGTGAGCAGGAGCTGAGGCGCCAGGAGCCGCGCTTGGAGCAGGAGCTGAGGCGCGAGCAACAGCTGGCTGAGGAGGAGCCGGGCAAGAGCCGCACCTCCAGGTGGCAGTGGCAGCTAGAAAGCGAGGCCGACGCCCGTCAGAGCAAAGTCTACTCCAGGCCCCGCAGGCAGGAGCAGCAGAGGCAACTCCAGGAGCGCGAAGAAAAGAGGCAGCGCCTGGAGCTCGAGCAGCAACTGCGGGAGGAGGACGCCCAGTGGCGAAGCCGGTCCGGGTCCCTTCAGGAGGAGCGCCAGCAGCGCCTGCGCCGAGAGGAGCAGGCACGCCTGCAGGAGGAGGAAGAGAGCGAGAGGCGTCGCCAGAGGCTCTCGGCCCGGCCGCAGTTGCGGGAGCAGCAAGAGAGGCAGCTGAGGACAGAGGAGCTGCAGGATCTGGAACTGCTCCGTGAGGAGGAGCAGCAGCGCCGCCAGCGACTGGAGAGGGAGCGGGAGCAGCAGATCCTCGAGGAGGAGCAGCAGCTCCGGTTGGAGCAGAGCCTCCAAGAGGATCGGGAGAGGAAGCTGCGCCGGGAGGAGCAGCGCCGTGACCAGAAATGGAGGTCGCAACCAGAAGAGGAAATCCAGAGGCGCCGCCACACAGTCTACGCCAAACCAGCTCAACGAGAGCAGCTGCAGAGAGAGGAACGCGAGGAGAGGAGGCGCCAGGAGAGACAGTATCGGGAGGAAGAGCAGCTGCAGCAGGAGGAAGAGCAGCTGCTGAGAGACAGGAGGCGCCAGCAGGGTGGCAGGCAGTATCTGGAAGAGGAAGAGCTGCAGCGCCTGGACAGGAAGAGGCAATTCCAGGATGAGGATCAGCGCCGTGATCTGAAATGGCAGTGGCAACCAGAAAAAGAAAATGAAGTTCGTAATCACAGGGTTTACTCCAAACGCAAAGTGAACGAAGATAAACTCCGGCAATTGGAAGATTCTCAAGTTCGAGACAGACCATTCCGGCAGGATCAGTGGCTCCTGCAGGATGAACAGAAAGAGGAGAGAGCGCGAGATGAAGAGAGAACCCGGCAGCAGCGCGACATGCAGTTCCCAGCTGAAGAACTGCTGGAGCGAGAAGACCAAAAGGAAGCCAAAAGGCGAGACAGGAAGTTCCTTGAGGAAGAGCAGCTCCTGCAGGAAAGGGAAGAACAGCTGCGCCGCCAGGAGCGCGACAGAAAGTTCCGCGAGGAGGAACAGCTGCGCCGTCAGGAGCGCGACAGAGAGTTCCGTGAGGAGGAGCAGTTCCCACAGGAAAGAGAACAGCTGCGCCGCCAGGAGCGCGACAGAGAGTTCCGTGAGGAGGAGCAGTTCCCACAGGAAAGAGAACAGCTGCGCCGCCAGGAGCGCGACAGACAGTTCCGCGAGGAGGAACAGCTGCGCC
>NW_024084931.1:0-1428 GCF_003009895.1 Hyaena hyaena | reverse complement strand
CTTCTCAAGCTTTTCCAAAAAAAAAAAAAAAAAAAAAAAAGAAAGAAAGAAACGAAAAGAAAGAAATCGAAGGAAACCTTGCAGACTCAATTTATGAAGCCAGGATCACTTTGATTCCTAAGCCCATCAGAGACCCAGCCAAAAAACAGAACTACAGGCCAATATCCTTGATGAATACAGATACAAAAATCCTCAACATGATACTTGGAAATCGAATCCAACAGCCCATAAAAAGAATCATCCACCACGATCATGTGGGATTCATTCCTGGATTAAAAGGCTGGTTCAATATTCACAAATCAATCAATGTGATACATCACTTCAACAAAAGAAAAGATAAAAACCGTATGATTCTGTCGTTAGATGCAAAAAAAGCATTTGACAAAATAGAACATCCCTTCTTAATAAAGACCCTCGAGAAAGTCGGGATAGAAGGAACTTACTTAAACATCATAAAAGTCATGTATGAGAAGCCCTCAGCTAACATTATCCTCCATGGGGAAAAACTGAGAGCTTTCCCCCTGAGATAAGGAACACGACAGGGATGTCCACTCTCACCACTGCTGTTTAACATAGTGCTGGAAGTCCTAGCACCAGCCATCAGACAACAAAAGGAAGTAAGAGGCATCAGAATTGGTAAAGAAGAAGTCAAACTTTCGTTTTTCGCAGGCGACATGATACTCTACATAGAAAACCCGACAGACTCCACCAGAAGCCTACTAGAACTGATCCATGAATTCAGCAAAATTTCAGGGTACAAAATCAACGTACAGAAATCGGTTGCATTTTGATACACCAACAATGAAGCAACAGAAAGAGAAATCAAGAAACTTTCCCATTCAAAATTGCACAAAACCAGTAAAATACTTATGAAAAACCTAACCAAAGATATAAGAGATCTGTATGATGAAAAGTATAGAAACTTATGAAGGAAACTGAAGAAGACACAAAGAAATGGAAAAACATTTCATGCTCATTGTTTGGAAGAATAAATATAGTTAAAATGTCATTACTACCCAAAGCAATCTACACATTGAATGCAATCCCAATCAAAATTGCACCAGCATTCTTCTCAAAACTAGAACAAACTATCCTAAAATTTGTATGGAACCACAAAAGATCCCGAATAGCCAAAGTAATATTGAAGAAGAAAACCAAAATGGGAGGTATCACCATTCTTGACTTTAGCCTCTACTACAAAGTTTTTATCATCAAGACATTATGGTATTGGCACAAAAACAGACACATAGACCAATGGAATAGAAGAGAGAACTCAGAATTGGACCCCAAAATGTACAGTCAACTAATCTTTGACAAAGCAGGAAAGAGTATCCAATGGAAAAGACAGCCTCTTTAACAGATAGTGCTGGGAGAACTGGACAGCAACATACAGAAGAATGAAACTAGATCATTTTCTCACACCATACA
>NW_024084930.1:0-1429 GCF_003009895.1 Hyaena hyaena | reverse complement strand
TGAGCAGGGGAGGGTCAGAGAGAGAGGGAGATACAGACTCTGAAATAGGCTCCAGGCTCTGAGCTGGCAGCCAGCACAGAGCCCGACGCGGGGCCGAACCCACAAACCGCGAGATCATGACCCAAGCGAAAGTCGGACGCTTAACCGACTAAGCCACCCAGGCGCCCCGGACTGGACTCTATTTTTAAGCCTCTTTACAGAGATGACCGTAACATGGTCTTCGTGTGACCTGACGCATCACAGACAAGGAAGTGTTTCGTCTGAGGACAGGTGGGTGAAATGGTTTCTACTCAACAAGAGAATGTCAGGGGCGCCTGGGTGGCTTAGTCGGTTAAGCGGCCGACTTTCGCTTAGGTCATGATCTCGCGGTTCGTGGGTTCGAGCCCCGTGTCGGGCTCTGTGCTGACTGCCAGCTCAGAGCCTGGAGCCTGTTTCAGTCTGTGACTCCCTCTCTCTCTCCTAGAAATAAATAAAACATTAAAAAAAAAAAAAGAAAAAAAGAAAACGATAAAAAAACAAGAGAATGTCACAGCCCAGTACTGAGCGTCGGGCCAGCCTACACTGCCTTGGGCGATGACTACCATTCTCATGGACTGTGTGAACACTGACATGCTGCCTACTCATATCCGGCTTTGTGTCAAAGGTCTTCCATAAAGGAATTCCGTCAACATATATAAATTCAATTTCCCCTCAGCAAACTCTGTAAGAGGAGATTTTTCATCTCCTTGTCTGAGTTTCCTGAGGCCTACAAACGCAGGTGACTTTCCAGAAGACACCACAAGAAAGGAAGCAGCTCAGGATCACAACTGAAATTGAGCCTTCTTTCCCAGATTCTGTACTGTCAGGTGATAAATACTGAGCCTCCCTCGTGGGCCACCCCGTTGGCTCAAAGCACACAATTCCATTCCATGCTGATCCAGCACTGCCGGCACTTGCCCACGCGGCCTTGCGCTCACTGCTGCCCACCCTCCTGCTGTGCTTGCTCCCTTGGTGCTCCCCGGGGTCACCCCCTCTTTGCATGCACTGACTGTCCTAGGGTGTGATCATAAAGTATGATTTTCCTGGGACTTTTGTGCCCCTGGGTTGGCCACACCAACTGGCTGGCCACTAAAGGCACGAAGAACACGTGCAGAGTCGCAGCCTACAGACAGACACGAGTGGGCATCCCAGCAAAGCTGCTCACTCTGAATCTGAAGAGCACTGCCAAGAACTACAGCTTCACGAGGAAAACTGCCAATGGGTACGTAGAAGGGCTAACAACCTATAAGCCCGTGTGACAATGGATGACATGGGTCTGCTAAGAAAAAGAGAGTTTCGGGGCGCCTGGGTGGCTTCGTCGGTTAAGCGTCCGACTTTCGCTTAGGCCATGATCTCGCGGTTCGTGGGTTCGAGCCCCGCGTCGGGCTCTGTGCTGACTGCCAGCTCAGAG
>NW_024084929.1:0-1429 GCF_003009895.1 Hyaena hyaena | reverse complement strand
GAGTCACAGATTGAAACAGGCTCCAGGCTCTGAGCCGGCAGTCAGCACAGAGCCCGACACGGGGCTCGAACCCACGAACCGCGAGATCATGACCTAAGCGAAAGTCGGACGCTTAACCGACTAAGCCACCCAGGCTCCCCGAAAAGTAACTTATTTTCATGGTATCAGCTGATACCAAAGTATCTGTGTTTAAGATTACACCCCCATCTATACAGAAAAATTTGAAGAGGGACAAATGTTACTCACAGCTGGAGTGGGTTACATTATTGGAGAGGAATCCTGAGTTTAGGGATAAATTGTTTATAATGGACAGCAAGTCTGACTGACCTTTGCCCCAGAATAAGACGATTATTTATACACAACAGTAAACCAGCTTTTTGTTCCAGACGGAGACACTGTTTTCATCATATAAAATCGTTCCCTATGCAAACATCCTCCAGAAAATAGTCCAGAACAAAGATTGTTCAGTTCCTCTACTAGTAAATTGTACAGAAATCCAAGAGACCTAAGGAGGATTACTCCCAACAACATGTTATATCACACTGTTTAAGAATGCCTAATCAGGGGCACCTGGGTGACTTGTTGGTTGAGCGTCTGATTTTGGCTCAAGTTATGATCTCACGGTTCATGGGTTCGAGCCCTGCGTTGGGCTCTGTGCTGACAGCTAGCTCAGAGCCTGAAGCCTGCTTCAGATTCCATATGTCCCTCTCTGTCTGACCGTTCCCTGCTCACGCTGCCTCTCTCTCTCTCTCAGAAATAAATAAAATATTTTTTAAAAATGTAAATAATAAGAAAAGAATGCCAAATCATTAAGCTAACATTAAAGTAAAAACGATGTATTATATTATAATAAAACTATTTACATTTTAGACTTCAATCACAACTGGAATTTGGACAACAGTGAGATAGAAAGTAAGGCAAACTAGGGGTGCCTGCGTGGCTCAGTCGGTTAAGCATCTGACTTTGTCTCAAGTCATGATCTTGTAGTTCATGAGTTTGAGCCCTCTGTTGGACTCTGTGCTGAAAGCTCAGAACCTGGAGGCCGTTTTGGATTGTTTCCCTTTCCCTCTGCTCCTCCCCCACTCTCACTCTGTCTCCCTCTCCCAAAAATAAACAAACATTAAATTTTTTAAAAAACTAAAGAAAATCAGACAAACCAGAATATTATTTTAACCCAATAATTCTTTTTAAAATTTATTTTATTTTTACTTAATTTTTCATCATGATAAGTGTTCTCTTTAATCACCATCACCTATCTCACACGTCCCCTGCTCACCTCTCCTCTGGTAATCACCAGTTCTCTATACGTAAGAGTCTGTTTCTCATTTTGCTCCCCCGCCTTTTTCCTTTGTTTGTTTGTTTTGTTTCTTAAATTCCACATATGAGTGAGATGATATATTTGTTTTTCTCTGACTGACTTATTTCTCTT
>NW_024084928.1:0-1430 GCF_003009895.1 Hyaena hyaena | reverse complement strand
AAAAAAATAATTTTGAGGAAAAAAACCACTGATTTTGAGCATTTAACTCAAAAAATTCGAAGAATTAAATGACATTTCTATAACAAAACTTCCAATCCCACTGCTTAAATATGAACAAAATGTCTCAGCATTTACATCTATTTTAAAAAATTGGGGTGCCTCAGTTGGTTGCCTGTCCGACTTTGGCTCAGGTCATGATCTCACAGCTTGTGAGTTTGAACCACACATCAGGCTCTGTACTGACAGCTCAGAACCTGGAGCCTGTTTGGATTCTGTCCCCTCCTCTCTCTCTGCCCTCCCCCCACTTGCTCTCCATTTCTCTCTCCCACTCTCTCTCTCTCTCAAATATAAATAAAAATTTTTTAATTAAAAAATTAAAAATAAAAAAATGAAAATATATGGTGAGTACTGAAGCTGAAACCTACCCCCTCTTAGCACCTTTATTAATAGTCAACATGGAAACATTACTTAATTTCTTTTAAAGGCAGAGCAATGTAAACAAAGAAAAAATACCTATCTATCTCATGAAGAGATCTGTTTCCAATAAACATGTTGTTTAAAAATAATAATTACCTAAACACATTTATGTTGTTTTCACCAACTGTATACCAGTGATCAGTGTATGACTCAACCCAAAAGAAATCTGTTTACGCTTAGAGGCTTATGGGCTCTGAGTTTATATATATATATTATTTTGTTATAGAAAAAGATGACACAAATTATGTTTCATAAGGATAAGGTTTTATGAGATAAAGGGAAATATGAGGCAAAGAGAGGAAAGAATGATGCAATATTTAAGAACCTGTTCTTCTATTTCTAAAATGATGCTGGTATCAAATCACCATGGCATATAGATTCCATTGGAAGCCTTTTATAAAATCATATAAAAGTCTGGTTTTAAATGTCAATACTTTATGAAGAGTTTGCTCTTGTATATTTTTATCTGATGATTATATATCAAATTACTGTAGAATATAGATTCCATTGGAAACAGTTTTTGATTTGTGTAAGAGGCTTGTTTTAAAATATCAGCATTCGGGAGCACCTGGGTGGCTCAGTTGGTTGAGCATCCAATTCTTGATTTTAGTTCAGGTCATAGTCTCACAGTCCGCAGGATTGAGCCCCACATTAGGCTCCAAGCTGACAGTGGGGAGCCTACTTGGGATTCTCTTTCTCCTTCTCTCTCTGCCCCTCTACCACTCATGCTCAATCTCTCTTCCAAAATAAATAAAATTAAAAATTAAAAAAATAATAAAATGTTGGCATTCATAATAAGCAGAGAATTAAACTTATAACAAAATGTAACAAAAATTATGAGCTGTACATAGCTTTTCGGATTTTCTCTAAGAAGTTCGTAACAAAACAAACAAAAAGTTTAAAGACCACATGTCTCAAAGCTTCTCCTTCTTCAAGGCACATCAAGACGTATC
>NW_024084927.1:0-1431 GCF_003009895.1 Hyaena hyaena | reverse complement strand
TCTCCTGCTCATAAGGGTCTCACTGTGACACAGGCAGGTTATCGTACTCAGGAAAACATACTGGTTTTCCTCCTAGAGGCAAAATGCAGGTCTCTGGTACCACATGAAGACGTGTGTGGTCGTTGTGAGAACGTATCCTTTTGCTTATGAAAAATGTATGGCTGACCCAGTACTAGTACAGTGAAACATTGCATTTATTGCAGAAACTGATTCCATATGTCACCTTCAATCCCCGAACTGTATTTAGACATCAATTTGGAGAAGAGGTAGAGAAATAGTTTAGATCCCACAAAAAAGGGGAATAAAGGTGAGTGAATTGGAACTAAGTCTCTGTGTTGCTTTAGGAATTGGTGAGTTTTTTTCCAGTTAACATTGTTCCTAAAACAGAAAGGCATTTGGGATTGCTTATATGGCCAATGTCTAAAGTAACAGACTGTGGAAGTTCATCAATTATAAGAGCTAAATTTAATTGTTTATTATCGATGCAACCAAGTCATTCCTAGACATTTGATTCCACTGTAGTACATGCATTACACCTCTGTATACACCTGTGAAAATAATTAAGTATGCATGTTTACTGGGAATAAAATATGGCCTTCAGTAATAGAAGAGTAGAGCATGCATACGTGTTAGGGTATTACATGATATACTTTCATGCTTTCCCTTTGTTACGTGTTGCCTGTGAAATTAGATAATATTTCTTCTCTATGCTTAAAACTTATTGTCAGTGTTCATTGATATTAAATATTTATTTTCTCCTTTAGCAGTTACCAAAATATATGAAGTATGCATGGAGTTTTAAAACGCTGTGTGGAAAATTTTAAGAGGAGGTTTCATTTTGTGTATATTCTGTCAGTGCATCTATATTTTGACTACATTGTTAACAAGAACTGACCCTTCAAATGAATACAAATAGCAATATGATGAAGATGAAAGTAGTAAGAATCCTGAATGTTTACATATTGATGAATGAGGGAAATGACACATGTTGTATGTATGTGTGTGTGTGTGATTGCACTGAGGTCATGTGTGAAGTGCACTCAGTCCCATCCTTCTGTCCTTGTACACGGTCATGAATGGACTCTTGTGTGACCACCATTGGTGACCTGCCCAGAGGCTCTTTACCTGCTGGTGCTCCAATGCAAACCCTATTTGTTTTGAGTATGTGCTCCGATCTTCACAGCCATTCCCTTCTTGAGAGAATTGCCCTCAGCTGAAAGGGAGTCACGTTGCCAGGTTGTCTGGGGAACATGGTGGGGGCAGTTCACAGCCAGTGACAGACTTAGGTGTGTACAAAAGGCTGGCACTGCCAAGGCAGCACTGAATCTGATGCAATTCATGCTCTAGAGCTGGGCTGTCCAATACAGTTCAAAGTACCCACAGGTAGCTAGTTCAATTTATTTTCATTGAGATTAAATAAAATTTAAAACT
>NW_024084926.1:0-1431 GCF_003009895.1 Hyaena hyaena | reverse complement strand
GTGGATCAAAAGCTTAAATTTAAGAGGTAAACTTGTAAACTCTAGAAGATATAAATGGAGATAAATCTTCATGAGCACTGAGTTTAACAATGCTCCTAGAGCTGACACCAAAGCACAAGCAAGGAAAGAAAAAGAGATACATTTAATTTCCTCAACATTACAAACCTTTGTACCTCAAAAGCTGCTATTCCAAAAGTGAAAAGACAATGTCTAGAATGAAAGAAATTATTTCACATTATTTGTCTGATAAGAGTCTGTTTCACAGACTATATAAAGAGCTTGTAAAACACACTGACGACGACAACAACAAAAACCACGATTTTTATAATGAACAAAGGACTTGGATATACTTTCCCAGAGAGATCATATGTATGGTGAATAGAGATGAAAAGATGTTAAACATCAGTAATCCTTATGGAAATGAAGATTTAAACCACAATTAAATACCCTTTTACATACACTGAAATTGCTATAATCAAGAAAGCTACAATATAACAAATGTTGGCCAACATGTGGAGAAATTGGAACCCTTAAACCTCCTTGTGGAAATGTAAAATGATGGAGCCTATGTGTAAAATAGTTTGGGATTTCCTCAGAGACAGAAAAACATAGAAGGACCATTTGACTCCACAATTTTACTCCTAGATGTATATCCCAAAGAATTGAAACAGTTATTTTAAAAAACAGCACATGCACAAACATACATGGCAGCACTGTTCACAATAGACAGTAATGGTAGAAAACCTGTGCAAATGCCCATCAGTGGGTGAATGCAGGAACAAACTGAGGTAGACCCATAAACAGCAATATTATTCTGCCACAAAAGGAATAAAGGAAAATGGTGCAGCTGTAGAGCATAGTACAGTGATTCCTCAGTGATTCCCGCGCTCAGAAAGTGGGCACAGAACTCCACCCCTGCACACATACACCCAGAAATTGAAAGCAAAGCCTTGAGCAGAAACTCACGTTCCTTATTCATAGCAGCTTCTTCACAACAGCCAAAAGACGGAAGCAACCCAAGTGACCGCCGACAGAACAATAAATAAACAACAGGTAGTCTACACACAATGCAATACGGCTCAGCCTTACAAAGGACGCGAATTGTGACACCCGTGACAACATGGATTGAACCTAGCAGTCATTATGCTAAGTGAAATGCGCCAGGCACAGGAGGACAAAGACTCTCTTTTTCCCAAGTAATCCAATTTTTCCTGGTAGAAAATGGAGGCGTTATATTGAAGAACTAATAAATGTGTACACTCGCAGAATACTAAATCGACACAGAAACCCCACGTGCATACCTTCACACTCTCATCGGAAAGAGACATGAAGAGACGGACCCACTGACACCTGCATCAGAAGGAACCAAGTGCCGGGGAGGAAATCTAAGCGAGGGGGGGACAGACCTGCTCTCTGAGGACCACAGGACAC
>NW_024084925.1:0-1431 GCF_003009895.1 Hyaena hyaena | reverse complement strand
AAGACCAAACCCTGACCATTGCACTGCTCTCCCTCTGGGAGCAAATGGGAGCTCTGCCTTCCCGGAAAGGGTAAGGCTGGGGGAGGGGCTGTTGCAATCTCGTGCCTCAAAATTGCACCTTCACCTCCATTCTTCTTCCGGGCAGGCATTTTTAAGGTTGAGGGGTCCCCTAGAGTGAAGACTGTGGTTTGGAAAACGTTCAGGGGAGGGATTTTCATCTGTTTTGTCCGCTGTTCTTCCTGCAGCTCCTGATACATGATGGGTGCTTAATATCAATACGTTTAAATGCATTAATGTAGAGATTCAAAATTACTGGGATGGAGAATGGAGAGTGTGCAAAAATTGGAGGCACACCTATATGGAAAAAAGGGAGAAATGGTGTCAAAACTCACTTTGTGGGAGAGTCACCGTCCACCCCCAGCATCTGGAGACTGACCAGAGTTGGGATCGAAGGCTGACTTTGCTTTTCTTTCAGTTGCCCAGACTTTCCACTGGACTAACCTAACCCTTAGCAGGTCAGAGGAGAATGCGGAGTGTTCTCAAAGGGCTCATTAAAAAGAATCCTAATAAACACTCCGAACAAGCTGTTTGCACCAGCCAAAACCTTTGAGGGGTTGTTTCCAGTACAGGGAGACTCACACCAGCCATATTTGCTGAGCCCCCAGTCGGCTATTTTTAGTTTCATGTCATTTTTTTATTGAGGCCAGCTGGCAGGTGACAACTTCCATCCCTTAAGCTTTATTTTTAAAGTCAGCAACACTTGTCTGACTTCGCTTTTCCTTGTTCTGAGTGGGAGGAAGCTGGATGTGGGGAAGGTCTGGCTTCTCTGCTTGGTGATCCCAGTAGGTGGACAGACCACTGCCCCACCAAAAATTCCTTAGAGGCAAAAATGCTGTCATTGCACTTTTAAAACACCTGAAACTGGAGTGCTCTTTGGACTCGTTTCCAAAGTTCCTTTGGAAAATTCTTGGAGAAATTTGAAGCTAGAAATTAGAACACAGTACCCACAAATTTTGACAAACAAAAGAGAAAACAGCTTTTATGTCAAATTGTGAGCTTGCACTTTCTTTAGAGTTAACAGCAAGGTCCTTACCACCTTTTAAAATATGGTTATTCATGAGGCCACCCTTTTTATTTTATCTCTTTAAAAATTTTTTTAATGTTTATTTAGTTTTGAGAGAGAGAGAGCACAAGTGGGGGAGGGTCAGAGAGAGAGAAGAAGACATAGAATCCAAAGCAGGCTCCAGGCTCTGAGCTGTCAGGACAGAGTCCGACACGAGGCTTGATCTTGTGAACTGTGAGATCATGACCTAAGCCAAAATCAAACACTCAACCGGCTGAGCCACCCAGGTGCCCAAAGACCATCCTATTTCAAGGCACAATTGAAGGGAAAAGGTCAAGCAGAAATTCTTCCCTGCCTCCCTCTGCTAG
>NW_024084924.1:0-1431 GCF_003009895.1 Hyaena hyaena | reverse complement strand
TTGAGCATCGTCTGGGTACTCTATTTAATTTTCTTTTCTATGAAACAGAGATAATAGTATTAATCTCATCTAGTTGTGGGGATTCAGTGGTAATATTTAAAGTGCTCATCAGAGTGCTTGGCACATTTTATTACTATTATTATTATTATAATTATGAAGATGTTAACATCTTTGTACTTAAAATTTCTGAGTACTTATATGACTTGTATTTCTACATTGGAAGTTTCTGGACAGGGAATTTCTGGGTGAACAAATATGAACATTTGTAAAGTTTAAACATTTTTACCAAATATTGTTTTCTACATGATTATATCCAGAACTACCCTAACACTTGTGGAGCCCAGAACAGAAAGGAAGATGTGCATATAACATGTGTAAGTACTTAAATCAAGCTACACATGTTCTATCCTCCTATCTTGACATATACACCTTCATTATTACCTAGAAGTCCAGTTGCAAATGTAGAATTTTCAGACACCTGAAGTTCTAGCCTGGATCTTCTGAGCAAGTCCAC
Source organism: Hyaena hyaena (assembly GCF_003009895.1). Lineage (NCBI taxonomy): Eukaryota > Metazoa > Chordata > Mammalia > Carnivora > Hyaenidae > Hyaena > Hyaena hyaena. The sequence continues at coordinate 917 of NW_024084924.1, read as the reverse complement.
AGCCCATGGACCATCTTCTCCTCCCACCCCTGGTTTGACTCTACAAGGCAGAGTTTCTTGTGCCTCGTGTGAACACATCAGCTTCAAGCTTCATATCCAAGCTTTATTCATAGCCTTGAAATCAGCCATCTGTTGGCTACCTCTCCAGGCCAAAGAGGCACACACCAGCAGCACCATCTGCCTTTGAGGAAATGGTCTAAGGAAAGAAGAGTCCTGTGTGGTCCTGACGTGGACATCGAGCCACTTTCACAGAGAAGTGCAGGGCCCTAGATGTCTGGAGAAAGATCTAGAAGGGGTGGGGGAGTGAGCTCAAGGTGAGTCTGTTGTCTTAATGCTATAGTCTTCCCCTCAATGGGGAGGTCTGCAGCAGATCAAGGTCTGAATGGGGTCTTCTAAATTACAAAGAGGCATCTCTTGCTCATGTGTAAAGGGGTGCTGGCTTTACCAGTTTATATTCCCACTGAAGGTACCCATTCCATCACAGCATAATCAACACTGGATAATATCAAGCTTTAAAAATGTTTACTCATCTATTACATGAAAAGAAATCTGCATTGTTTCAAATTGAATTTCTACAATCATTGTTAAACATTTTGGTGTCCACGGGTCTTTTAGGTTTCCCCTCTTGCCAACTAAGACGATCTTAATTTTTAAATTTTTTCTATTAAGATACAAGATCTTTTTGTTTATCAGGGAAATCAGGTGGCCATAGGAGTTACAAGTATTTTTTCTCCTCAGTTCTCCCTTTGATTATAATTATAGGGTTGATTACCTAGAAATTTGTATTTTCATTTTTTATGTGGTCAAGATGAGTACTCTTTTCCTTTATGACCTCTGGGATTTGTGTCGTGATGAGAAATGGTCTCCAGGCCAAGGCTGTCAAATTATACACCCACACTTTGTTTTCTTCTAGTATA
>NW_024084923.1:0-1432 GCF_003009895.1 Hyaena hyaena | reverse complement strand
AAACCGTGAGATCGTGACGTGAGTAGAAGTTGGAGGCCCAACCAACTGAGCTATCCAGGCTCCCCATGGTTCATTATTTTGAGCCACATGTTAGGCTCAGTGCTGACAGCTCAGAGCCTGTAGCCTGCTTCGGATTCTGTGTTTCTCTTTCTCCTGCCCCTTCCTTGTTCACACTCTGTCTCTCTCTCTTTCAAACATAAATAAACATTGAAAACAATTTAAAAACTGAAATAGAGGTGTTTGGATGCCTCAGTGGGTTAAGCGTCCGACTTCAGCTCAGGTCATGATCTCGCGGTCCGTGAGTTCGAACCCCACATCAGGCTCTGCACTATTTTATTTTAAGAATTACTATATTAATAGCTACACTAATTAAAATAGCATGTTATTGGCCTAAAGATAGACAAAAAGATTTTTGAATTAGAATAGAGATTCCAGAAATAGGCCTACACAAATACGGTCAATCAACTATTGACAAAAGTACATAAACAGTTTGAGAAAGGAGAGTCTTTTCAACAAACAGTGTTGGGATAACTATACATCCATATGTCAAAAGATGCACCTCAAAGCACACCTCATACCTGATACCAAAGATAACTCAAAATAAATCACACTTACAGGTAAAACATAAACTCTAAAACTTCAAGAAGAAAATAAAACAACTCTTAACATTTTGGCAGATGTCTTTGTAGTATTCCATTCATGTATCAGACTATGTTTGTAGCCAGGTTTTGGTTACTAAACATCACAAGATTAACACTTCCCATTCACTAAAAGTATTCTCCTGCCTCTTCACTGAAGGCCATCTTCTGGATCTAGGAGTAGAGGAGAGATATAAGGCAGGGGATTCATCAAGAACTTGGGCTCCTTGAATGGGGCCCAGAAACACACTTGGTGCTCAGCTCATCTGTTCCTTAGTGATGGCCTTTGAATGAGGAACACTGACCCTTCTGCAATAATAAACCTTAGAACTCTTCTGGAAAGTTATGCACCTCAAAAAGATCCTGGAATGAAAATACCTGAAAAGAGAGCTATACTTCATGAGTTACTCATGAAATACAGTGCCTGAAATCTGATAGGTATGAAATAAAATCTGTATCAGATGGATGGATGGATGGAGGGAGGGAGGGATGGATGGATGGATGGATAGGATGAATGGGATGAGAGATGAGAGGAGATGAGATATGAGATGAGGTATGAGATGAGATGAGATGAGATGAGATGAGATGAGATGAGATGAGATGAGATTAGTACTGACTTGTTGGTCTTGAAGTTTAGTTTGGGTGCCTCATTGAAGTGATGAATCCAGGTTACATTCACACACCCCAAATTGAGCTTCTGTTTAGACAGTGTTAGAAAGTTGTTTAAACAGGGGCACTTGGGTGACTCAATTGGTTAAGTATCCAACTTCAGCTCAGGTCATGATTTCATGGTT
>NW_024084922.1:0-1432 GCF_003009895.1 Hyaena hyaena | reverse complement strand
GTCGGGCTCTGTGCTGGCTGCCAGCTCAGAGCCTGGAGCCTGTTTCAGTCTGTGGCTCCCTCTCTCTCTCTGACCCTCCCCTGCTCACGCTGTCTCTCTCTCTCTCTCTCTCTCCTAGAAATAAATAGAACATTTAAAAAAAATGTTTTATTTACTTTTGATATATATACATACACATAAACATATATATACACATATACATATATATATATAGAGAGAGAGAGAGAGACATACAGGCAGACAGAGTATGAGTGGGGGAGGGAAAAGCAGAGAGAGAGGGAGACACAGAATCTGAAACAGGCTCCAGGCTCTGAGCTGTCAGCACAGAGCCCTACGTGGAGCTTGAACTCATGAACTGTAAGATCATGTCCTGAACCAAAGTCGAACACTTAACCAACTGAGCCACTCAGGTGTCCCTGTATTTTTGTTTTTAAATAATCTTATTTATTAAACTTTTGTTAGTGTGAATGGTTTTTAGCAAAATCTTAAATTTTCTAGATATGCAATTATATAATCCATTGTCTCTACCTTCTTTTTTATGCCCTTTTTAAAATTCATTTTATGCTATTTTATTTTTAAATGTTTATTTATTTTTGAGAGAGAGAGAGAGCAAGCAGGGGAGGGGGAGAGGATCTGAGGCTCCTGTTTCTGTATTGACAGCAGAGAGCCCCACATGGGGCTTGAGCTCATGAACCATGAGATCGTGACCTGGGCCGAAGTCAGACGCTTAACCAACTGAACCACCAAGGTACCTCTATGTTTGTTTGTTTTAAAATAAAATGTTTATTTATTTATTTTGAGGCAGAGAGAGTGTTTGAATAGGGAGAGGGGCAGAGAAAGAGGGAGAGTGAATCCCAAGCTGGCTCCATGGCACAGAACCTGACATGGGGCTCCGTCTCATGAACCAACTGTGAGATCATGACCTGAGCCAAAATCAAGAGTCAGCTGCTGAACTGACTGAGCCACCCAGATGCTCCTCTTATCACTTTTACTTAACACAGTTAAAAAAAGAGCATAGGGGCACCTGGGTGGCTCAGTCGGTTCAGTGTCTGACTCTTGATTTTGGCTCAGGTCATGATCTAACAGTTGGTTTGTGAGATTGAGTCCCGAGTTGGACTCTATGCTGTGCACAGAGCCTGCTTAAGATTCTCTCCCTCCCTCTCCCTCTGCTTCTCCCCTGCGTGTGTGTGCACATGCTCTCTCTTTCTCTCAAAATAAAAAGAAATAAATTAAGAGAAATTAAAAAGAAATTAAAATTTTTTAAAAAGTGGTGAGAGTGAGCATTCTTTCTTTTTTTTAATTTTTTAATGTTTTATTTATTTCTAGGAGAGAGAGAGACAGCGTGAGCAGGGAAGGGTCAAAGAGAGAGGGAGTCACAGACTGAAACAGGCTCCAGGCTCTGAGCTGGCAGTCAGCACAGAGCCCGACGCGG
>NW_024084921.1:0-1433 GCF_003009895.1 Hyaena hyaena | reverse complement strand
AAAAAAAAAGGCAAGCTAGATGTCTCTCATTAATAGAATAAATCATGAAACATACATTATTTTTAGGATAGAATGCAGGTGTAAAAACAAATAGAAATAACTAAGAAATTTGCTAAAACAGATAACATAGAAATCCTTATCTCAATGAAATAAGTATTTAGGCCACAGACTACAACTCAATAATTTCCAAAAAGAAATAATTATACAGGATACAGATTATATTATCTATCCATAATGCAACAAAACAAAAAATTAACAACAAAGCCTAGGTAAAAAATGACTCACCTAGATACTTCTAAAACTACTCTTCTAAATAACCCTTGGGTTAAATAGGAAATAAAAATTTAATTTTATTTAAACTACCCTCAAAGGGTTATTAAGAATCAGTAAATTTTTTTTTTTAATTTTTTAAAATGTTTTATTTATTTCTAAGAGACAGAGAGAGACACAGCATGAGGGTCAGAGAGAGAGGGAGACACAGAATCCGAAGCAGGCTCCAGGCTCTGAGCCAGCCATCAGCAGAGCCTAACGCGGGGCTCAAACCTACAAGCCATGAGATCATGACCTGAGCCAAAGTTGGAAGCTTAACTGACTGAGCCACCAGGCGCCCCGGAAATCAAAATTTTAAAGTCTTCTCTAACAATGAAGGCACTTCATATCAAAATATATGTGATACAATCAAGGTACTATTCAAAAGAGTCTTTTATCATCTTAAAAGAATTTCCTTTAAAAAAAAAACAAAGTATTGAAATAATCATGTAATTCAAAAGGTGTTTACAACAAAATATAACCAAGGAAACCAGAAAGGAAGATTGATTAAAACTAAAGGTAGACATTAACAAACTAGTAAGTCTAAAAATCAGGAAAATCAAGTCAGCAAAAGGCCAATAAAATTGAGTTTTTGGCAAGTCTGACTACAAGGTAAAAAGAAAGAACACAAACAGTATTAGAAACACAAAGTGTGGCATAACTGCTAATATAGAAGACACTCTTTAAAATTATACAAAAATGCTACATAAAACTTTAAGTCAGCCAGAAGAATTTTTTAATTGAAATGAAACATGAATTTCTAGAAAAATCCAGAATTATAAAACTTCATCAAAGAAATAGTAGTATCTCTGGAGGGTAATAACTGTGGAAGAATTTTTTTCATTAGTCAAATATTTCCATCTCTAAAGGCTCAGACAGTTATGTGGATGAGTTCTAATATACAATATAAAAATTCTTTTTAGGGGCGTCTGGGTGGCTTAGTCGGTTAAGCGTCCGACTTTCGCTTAGGTCATGATCTCGCGGTTCGTGGGTTCGAACCCCGCGTCAGGCTCTGTGCTGACTGCCAGCTCAGAGCCTGGAGCCTGTTTCAGTCTGTGTCTCCCTCTCTCTCTGACCCTCCCCTGCTCACGCTGTCTCTCTCTCTCTCTCCTAGAAATAAATAA
>NW_024084920.1:0-1433 GCF_003009895.1 Hyaena hyaena | reverse complement strand
GGACTCTCTCCTTTTCCCCTCTCACTCCCCGTAGAGGGTAGAGGGGGATCGCCTCCCACCCTGGAGTCTCCAGTCCCTGCCCGATTTTATCTTCCCCAGTTCGCACTCACGTTAGAAGTCTTTCTCAGTGGATTCTGTGTCCTTTTTCTCCCAATCTCTCAGGTTTCCAATGGCTTCAGATCTTTATCGTGTGATGCATGGGTGCGAGTGCAAGTACGGAGCTCCTTACTTCTCCACCATCTTGCCCCCAGCTGTTGGCTAATTTTTGATCCAAATGTACCTGAGGCAGACTTTGAGAAGCCTAGCTAAAGATAAAATAAATGAACTGAGATTTGAACTGCCATCTAAGCCACAGAGTTTTCAGCTTCAGTCAAACTGTCTTAATTCCCTTGTAAATACTAAAAGTAACTCACACTCTTTAGGGGACTGTAACAGAATCCAGAGTCTTCATAACATAATATTCACAATGTCCAGGATACAACAATATTATCCAAATTTGAAGGCATTGGAAAATGTGAGCCATTTTCTAGGGAAAGAAAATAAACAAAAACCAATCTCCAGGTGTTGGGATTATCAGGCAAGGCTTATGAGGCAGAAATTATAACAATGTTCAGTGGTGTAAAGGAAAATATGTTCATAATGGACAAAAAGAGAAAAATCTCAGAAGAGTAGAACTATGAAATATGGAAATCCTAAACCTACTGAGAAATAAAATATATGAAATACCAAAAAATCACTGGATAGGCTTAGCAATTGAGTGTAAATGATAAAAGAAATCATTTAGCTTAAAATTGATCAATATAAATTATCTAATATTAAGAACAGAGAGAAAAACGATTGGAAAAAGTAAACAGAGAACTATAAAACAATACCACAGATGTAACGTATGCATAATTGGAGATCCACGAGTATAGAAGAGAGATAATGGGCAGAAAAAAATACTTAAGAAGTAAGGGCAAAAAATTTTCCAAATCTGGTGAAAGACAAATTTATACAAATTTTTACAATCTCAGTAAATCCCAAGTAGAATACATAGACAAAAAACATGCCTAAGAATATCATAGTTGAACTTAAAAAAAAAAAAAACGAGGAAGAGAAAGTCTTGAAAAACAGAGAAAAATGATACAATATATATTTGGAAGTAGTTATTGAAATGACCATTGACCTCTAATCAAAGAAGGGAGTCCACTCCATTAAATAACATTTAAATATGTTTAAATCACATATTTAAAGTGCTGAAAGAAAAAAACAAGAAAAACCCTACCAACCCAGAAGTCTACATCTAAATAAAATATTCTGAAATAGTAATAATAATATATAAATAGAGGAGGAGGGCAAGATGGCGGAGAAGTAAGGAGCTCCGTACTTGCACTCGCGCCCATACATCACACAGAAAAGATCCGAAGACATTGGAAACCTTACAAAACCTGAGA
>NW_024084919.1:0-1434 GCF_003009895.1 Hyaena hyaena | reverse complement strand
GACACAGAATCCGAAGCAGGCTCCAGGCTCTGAGCTGGCAGTCAGCACAGAGCCCGACGCGGGGCTCGAACCCACGAACTGCGAGATCATGACCTAAGCGAAAGTCGGACGCTTAACCGACTAAGCCACCTAGGCGCCCCTCCATCTCACCTTTTAACAAAAAACACTATTAGTTAATTACAAAAATAAGAATATTCATTGTAGAAGATATAAAAAAATATAGTTAAAAGAAAGAAAGTGTTAAAACTCTAATAATCCCACCACCTCCCAGGCATAATTAACAGTAAGGATATACATACATCTTGATGTTTTATTGATGGCTAAATAGCTATGGATGTTTTTTAAACCAAAATGAAAGCATACTGCCAATTCTGGCCTTTAGACTATTTTTTATTTAATCGTCAGTACAAACAACCAAAACCCCATCAAATAAGGAATTAAATACAGTGCTCTCTAAGCTAGAATATTTCCTGGCCATTAGAAATGTATTTACATGATTTTTAATAGCAAGATAGTGTTTACATTTTAGTGTTAAGTGATGATACCAGGCTGTGAGATTGTAAATTTGGTGTGATCACAATTACGTAAAAAAACCCAATAAACAAAAAACCACACTCAAAGATAGGAAGAGCACATATACTAAAATGTTGAGATTGCCTCTGAGCAAGATTATAAAATAAATCTTTCTTCCCTTCTACATCTGTTTCCTATTTTTAAATTTTATATAATGAATGTATTTCTTTAAAATGGAAAAAGGATGGGGCACCTGGGTGGCTTAGTTGGTTAAGCGTCCGACTTTCGCTTGGGTCATAATCTCGCGGTTCATGGGTTTGAGCCCCGCGTCGGGTTCTGTGCTGACTGCCAGCTCAGAGCCTGGAGCCTGTTTCAACCTGTGACTCCCTCTCTCTCTGACCCTCCCCTGCTCATGCTGTCTCTCTCTCTCTCCTAAAAATAAATAAAACATTAAAAAAAAAAAAAACTGATTTGCAGGCATTTGTTTTATATTCTAAATATGAACTTTTTGTTGGATACACATGGTCTGCTTTTCACTCTTAATAGTGTCTTGATGAACAGAAATAGTTAATTAATATAGTCCAACTTTCATTCTGGTTAGCACTTTTGTGTCCTATTTGAGAAATCGTGATCCATGCTCCAGGGTCACAAAGTTCTTCTGTTTTTCTCAAAATCTTTATTTAATCTTTCTCATTTAGATCTGTAATCCATCTGGAAGTGATTTTCCATATGATGTGAAGAAGGGGTCAAGATACTTTGTTTTCTTCATATGGATATTAAAATAACCCAGTACCATTTATTGAAAAATCATCATGTCCCCTCAGTACTGTATTGTGATAAATCAGGTGCCATTTGCCTTTTCCATCTCGTCTTTTTTCTTTCTTTTTTTAATTTTTAAAAATGTTTTATTTATTTCTAGGA
>NW_024084918.1:0-1435 GCF_003009895.1 Hyaena hyaena | reverse complement strand
TCCCAGGCTTTAGCCTCTACTACAGAGCTGTAATCATCAAGACAGTATGGTGTTGTCCACATCAAGTTCTGGGTGCTGTCTTGCTTGGTCCAAAATGATCAGCATTGACAGGATGGAAACCTGAAAACAGTATGTTTATAGTGTCAAGAAGGAAGCATTTATGAAGGATTTTTTCTTCCTTTTTTTTAGTGTTTTTTTTTTTTAATTTTTAATGTTTTATTTCTGAGAGAGAGAGAGAGACAGACAGACAGAATGAACCAGGAGGGTCAGAGAGAGGGAGATACAGAATCCGAAACAGGCTCCAGGCTCTGAGCTAGCTGTCAGCACAGAGCCCAACGTGGGGTTCGAACCCACAAACTGTGGATCATCACCTGAGCCGAAGTCGGAAACTTAACCAACTGAGCCACCCAACGCACCCCGAGATCTTTGTCTTAAATAGGCGCTTATATGTGAATTATATCTCATGAAAATTGTTTTCAAAAAATGTCAGAAACTCTTATTTAATAGCATCTCTGGATCTTAGACTGGCTCCTGGAAGCCCTGTCAAGATCCTGATTCAAGTCTTGTAATTTTAGGGTCCATCTTAGATGTGCTTTGTTTTCCTATCAGCACATTGTTCATATTTGTGAAAATTGGTAGCCCTGGGAACAGTGGAATCTGAAGCATTGGTGTTCATGCTAGAGGGTTAAAAAAGGAAATCTTTGTGCTCTGTGCTTCCTGGTTTGTTGACTTTGTGGTTTGTCCCACCACATTGATGGGAGCTCTGAGGAGCCCAGCAGAAACCAACTAGCTGCATCCTGCTGGGTCATGTGTAGTAGGAAAATCCCTAGGAGCGACATGATAGGGAATAGGGAAGTGAAGGAGTTGTCCTTTGTTTCGCCATGTACCTGCAGAGTATTGATTTGCCCAAAGCAAAAAGTTCCCAAATGTCCTTAGGATTGTTCAAATATAAAGATATAACTGGATCCCAGTGTGAATGTTTCACTTACTCATGACAAAGCAAGCCTGCAGGGCACTTGTGTGGCTCAAGCAGTTAAGTGTGTGTCTTAATTTTGGCTCAGGTCATGATCTCACGGTTTCTGAGATTGAGCCCCGTGTTGGGGCACAGACACAACTTGGGACTCTCGGTCTCTCTCTGCCTCTCCCCAACTTGCACGGTTCCTCTTTCTCTCAAAATACATAAACATTTTTAAAACATCAAAATCTGTACACCGCCCCCCCCCCCAGGGACAGAGACAGGGAACTCCCATAGAAATAAGGGGACTTCTTTCGATTGGCAGGCACCAGATTTCTAGAGCTGGACCTGGAAGCCCCCAGCAGTCAGGAACAACCCTTGTACTGAGGCAGAATCATCCCGCACGAATACCTCTAGTTAAAAGAGAATCTATTCTGTTTCTTTTGAGACTACAAAGGAGGCTGTTTCTTGGTGGTCTGT
>NW_024084917.1:0-1436 GCF_003009895.1 Hyaena hyaena | reverse complement strand
AACTATTAAAAATGACAAAAAGCCTTAGAAGAAAATGAATTTCTCAACATGTAAAGAAATGAAAACAAAATAAAACTGTCACTTTAAAAAGTTCATGTAGCAGTCAATTTGAATGCAGAATTAGGCAACAAGAAGACAAATTAGAAGGAATGATTGACAGAAAATTGAAAGAAAATAAAATGGCAAGTATGTTAAAAGGCATGGAGCACAGATGAAAGGATCTACCATATTTCTACTTGGAGTTTTCGAAGGAGAGAAGAGAGAGGTTTGTAGGAGAGAACATCTGGAAAGACACCCAAAAATTTCCCAAAAATTTAAGACAGATTTCAGAAGTCCAGTGAATTCAAAGGGAGTTTCATGGTGACCACTTACTTGGGGACAGGAAAGGCTTGGTATGACTAATTCCGATTTATTCAAGGTTTACTAGGTTGATGTAATACTGAAATATTAATTTATCTAATTATATCAACAGTTAAGTTCCTCCTAATCCTCCTATATGTGCAAACACATGGTATTTGTCCTTCTCTGCCTAACTTATTTCGCTCAGCATAACACCCTCAAGGTCCATCCATGTTGCTACACACGGCCAGATTTCATTCTTTCTCATTGCCATGTAGTATTCCATGGTATAGATGAACCACATCTTCTTGATCCATTCATCCGTTGATGGACACTTAGGCTCTTTCCATGTTTTGGTTATTGTAGAGAGTGCTGCTATGAACACTGGGTTACATGTGCTCCTCTGCATCAGGACTCCTGTATCTCTACTGGGCCTCAGATCCAAAGATCAGTAAGACACCATTTTTGTCATGGAGAAGAAGCCTACTGTTGGATGCAGAAATGTACACAAACAATGGACACATGTGTGATGACTATTAGAGTATATACAATTGCCCTCACAAAGAATGAATAACTTTGTATGTGGAAGTTTCAGCAAAGCTTTAAAAAGCAGTTAGAAATGGTCACACAGAAAACGTATGACGGGAGGGCAGATTTCCAAATCACTTGGAACCATGTGTGCCAAGCATAGGGACATGGAATAGCACAGTGCGCTGAGACAGGATGGTATTTCCATGAAGCTGAAATCTAGAATGAATTTGTGTAGGGTTGGGGAGGAAATGTGGCAAAATGTAGGGAAAGGCTGATGAAACAGAGTATAAAGTTTTAAGGTAAATTGGTAAGGAGTTTGGATATTCGCCAATTTTATTTTAGAGAGGAACATCATCGGATTCTCATTTCAGAGAGATCACTTTAATTCTGTTCCCTCTCATCCTTATTTGAATAGTAAAAGCATACCTTTATTTGTAATGTCATCACTACTCAAAATGCAAATCCAGCCTCTTCCCAATACTGTGTTTCATCATTGTTTTCAGACCCTACTGACCCAAAGCAAACAATTTTCTTTTTTCTTCCTCTAGAACCCTACAACAATCGAT
>NW_024084916.1:0-1436 GCF_003009895.1 Hyaena hyaena | reverse complement strand
CAGGGGAGGGTCAGAGAGAGAGGGAGTCACAGACTGAAACAGGCTCCAGGCTCTGAGCTGGCAGTCAGCACAGAGCCTGACGCGGGGCTCGAACCCACGAACCGCGAGATCATGACCTAAGCGAAAGTAGGATGCTTAACCGACTAAGCCACCCAGGCGCCCCAGGTGTGTTATGTTTTCATTTTCATTGGCTTCCATGTACTTTTTAGTTTCCTCTTCAATTTCTTGGTTAACCCATTCATTCTTTTTAGGACACTGAGTGCCAAAACTTCAGACTCTTCACTCCACTGTTTAAAAAATCCTGGTGGCATTGAACTCTCTCCTTTCTCCCTATCAATGGTTTTGTGGAATCGATTTTTTGTTCAGTCCCCTGTGAGTGTTTTCACTCTTTCTATTTCTCTCTAGCTACTTTTTTTGGGGGGAGGGGCTCTTTTTCTTGCACCATCCTGATGTGCTGCATTCTCACCCTTTCTCTTTTTCTCTGTCCTGTCCCCCAAAATGGCTCCCTACCCTCTGCAGCTTTTTTCTCCCCCAGATCACCTCTCTGCCCCATGTACCAGCTGAATTCTGTGACTCAAGTTATGCAGATTGTTGAGTTAATCATCAAGTCAATTTCCTAGGTGTTCAAAAATAGCTTTGTGCCGATCTAGCTGCGTTTCAGGGAAGAGGAAAGCTCAGGGTCTCCATGCAGCTCTGCCACCTAAACTCCCCTCCCCAAATATATATTTTTATTACAAATCATAACATCACAGTTATAAATATAATACTGGATGAATACCTAATTGGATTTTTCTCATGATACTTCCAGTTCTCAAGCCCCAGCACAGTGGTTCTCAACCTGGCATGATTTTGCCCCTGCAGATATGTGACCATGTCTTAAGGGATGCTGCCAAACCTCTATCACCCCTAGGACAGCACCCAACACAAATACTTACCCAGCCCCAAATGTCAACGTGAGTAGGTGAGAAATATTGTCCTATCTTCATTGTGTGTACAAATCACGAAAGTTTGTAGTCATAATACTCTGACCTGATTCATCAGGTCTCCAGGATTCCAGGGAGTTTGTGCTTCTACAAGCAACCAGGTGATGGTGATACTGCATGTCCTGATGTGTGGATCACAGGTTGAGAGCAAGTCTGTGCTCTTGTGTTAGAGTCACATGTAGGTAGTTTTAGGTCTTCACCAAGAATCCTCTGTGGTTGTCATTTTGAAAGAAAAATTGTTTTATTTTAATATTTATCTTTATTTTGAGAGAGAGAGGAAAGGAGAGAGGGAGCGATAAAGAGAGAGAATCCCAAGCAGGCTCCAGGCTGTCAGTACAGAGACAGCTGTGGGCTTGATTTCACTAACTGTGAGATCATGACCTGAGCCAAGATCAAGAATTGGACACTGAACTATCAATGAATGAATGGATCAAGAAGATGTGGTTTATCTAT
>NW_024084915.1:0-1436 GCF_003009895.1 Hyaena hyaena | reverse complement strand
ATTCTGATGCCTTTGATTTCCTTTTGTTGTCTAATGGCTGATGCTAGGACTTCCAGCACTATGTTAAACAACAGTGGTGAGAGTGGACATCCCTGTCGTGTTCCTGATCTCAGGGGGAAAGCTCTCAGTTTTTCCCCGTTGAGGATGATGATAGCTGAGGGCTTCTCATAGATGGCTTTTATGATGTTTAAGTAAGTTTCTTCTATCCCGACTTTCTCGAGGGTCTTTATTAAGAAGGGGTACTGTATTTTGTCAAATGCTTTTTCTACATCAACAGGATCATATGGTTTTTATCTCTTCTTTTGTTGATGTGATGTATCACAATGATTGATTTGCAAATATTGAACCAGCCCTGTAACCCAGGAATGAATCCCACTTGATCATGTTGGCTAATTCTTTTTATGTGCTGTTGGATTCGATTTGCAAGGATCTTGTTGAGGATTTTTGCATCCGTATTCATCAAGGATATTGGCCTGTAGTTCTCTTTTTTTTGCTGGGTCTCCATCTGGCTTGGGAATCAGAGTGATGCTGGCTTCATAAAAAGAGTCCAGAAGGTTTCCTTCCATTTCTGGTTTTTGGAATAGCTTGAGAAGAATGGGTATTAATTCTGCTTTAAATGTCTAGTAGAATTCACCAGGGAAGCCATCTGGCCCTGGTCTCTTATTTGTTGGGAGATTTTTGATAACTGATTCGATTTACTCACTAGTTATGGGTCTGTTCAGATTTCCTATCTTTTCCAGTGTGAATTTAGGTAGTAAGTGTGTATTTAGGAATTTGTCTATTTCTTCTAGTTATCCAATTTGTTGGCATATAATTTTTCATAGTATTCCCTGACAATTGCTTGTATTTCTGAGGGGTTGGTTGTAATAAGTCCATTTTCATTCATGATTTTGTCTATTTGACTCTCTCTTTTCTTTTTGAGAAGCCTGGCTAGAGGTTCATCAATTTTGTTTAATTTTTAAAAAAACCAACTCTTGGTTTCATTGATCTGTTCAACTGTTTCTTTGGTTTCTATATTTCTGCCCTGATTTATATTATTTCTCTTCTCCTACTTGCTTTGGGGTGCTCTTGTTGTTTTCCCTCTAGTTCCTTTAGGTGCGCTGTTAGGTTTTGCACTTGTGTGTTTCCTAATTTCTTGAAATGAGCCTGGACTGCAATGTACTTTCCTCTTAGGTCTGCCTTTGCCACATCCCATAGAGTTTGGATTGTTGTATTTTCATTTTCATTTTTTCCATCTATTTTTTAATTTCTTCTCTAATTGCCTGACTGGCCCATTCCTTCTTTAGTAGGGTGTTCTTTAACCTCTATGTTCTGGAGGTTTTCCAGACTTCTTCCTGTGATTGATTTCAAGTTTCATAGCATTGAAATCTGAAAGTGTGCATGGTATGATCTCAATTCTTTTATATTTATTGAGGGCTGCTTTATATCCTAGTATG
>NW_024084914.1:0-1437 GCF_003009895.1 Hyaena hyaena | reverse complement strand
TATAATGGACTAAGATCACTCAGTCCAAGTTCTTCTTGTAGCAGAATAGTATGCATACTCCATCTGTTGTAGACTAGGTATAGTTCTAATTAAATATTGGCCAAAGGCCTTCTAAATCTCTTCATTATTGTTATTATTATTAATCATTATCATTATCATTATTTTAAATCTAGTATAGTTAACATAAAGTGTTATATTAATTTCAAGTGTAGATGTAGTGATTCAACACTTCCATACATCACCAATGCACTCCTTAATCTCCATCACCTATTCACCCATCCCCTACCCACTTGTCCTCAGGTAACTGTCAGTTTTTTCTCTGTAGTTAAGAGTCTGGTTTTTTTGGATTCTCTCACTCACTCCTTTCCCCCACACCCTTTGTCATTTTTTCTTAAATTCCACATATGAGCAAAATCATATGGCGTCTGTCTTTCTTTGATTGACTTACTTCACTTAAAATTATACTCTCTAGCTCTATACATATCATTGCAAACGGCAAGATTTCATTCTTTTTTGTGGCTTTAATAACTCATTATATACATATATATCCTTCATGTATCAATGGATGTTGGGAGCCGTTTCTGAACTCGTAAGTTGAGAAAGAACTCCTTGTGAGGTTAAGGTAAGTTGCACGGACTCTTACCGTCAGATGGTGATTGATATCCACCCCCACCCAATTGTTTCTGCTTGAGCACCAACCACCAAGGCACCTTGTTGATTGGCATTAGCAGTGACTCGTTCTGGCCTTGCTGTGCTGATTGTACTTTATGAAGGAACCTACTACCATAGGAACTTCTTCTTTTGTGGTTGTGAGAGCAACCTTGCGTTCCTCAAAGACTTTTCCTAATACCTCCCATTAAGCGATAAGCAAGCTATTGACCCCTGCTCACAAAGAACTAACTTTTGCCCTTACTATGCTAATGCCACCTCTGGGCTGTTCCCCATAACTTTTGCATATCAGTGTTCTGAAGAATCTTTACTGATCAAAGGATTTATCATCAGAATGCCACTTCTGTGCCATCCCCCAAACACTAAATCATAAAATAAAGTTGAGTCTCAGACCGTGCAGAGAGGCCTGGCTGGTGACCAGAAAGAATCTCGTGCCTCTCTCATCCCTCCCTGGCCGACACCGTCCATCCTTCGGGGACCCGTGGACCTGGCCGGAGCTGGACTCCGCCAAATGGACACTTGAGCTGCTTCCATAATTATAATTTGTGTATGGAAAATAATTCTGTTAAAAATAAGGGGTGCATGAATCCTTTTGAATTAGTAATTTTGTAGTTTCGGGGTAAGTATCCAGTAGTGCAATTACTGGATCGTAGGGTAGGTCTTTTTAACGTTTGAAGAACCTCCACACTGTTTTCCAGAGTGGCTGCACCAGTTTACATCCCACCAACAGTGCAAGAGTGTTCCTTTTTCCCCACATCCTTGGCAACA
>NW_024084913.1:0-1438 GCF_003009895.1 Hyaena hyaena | reverse complement strand
GGACCCTGGGCTTTCCTCTTCCCCAAACACTGCTGTATTGAGGTCAGATCACTTGGAACACCATGAAATCAGTCTGGGAGCGGCAGAAGGATCTCGACGGTTGGAGGAAGACAGTGTGGCAGGTGCGAGGCACTGGAAGTGAATTGACGGTAGAGGAGAATGGTGCCGCGGAGGGGAGGGATCCCTTTCTGTGGGGAGAGAAGAGAAAGAGAAAGAGAGAGGGACTGAAAGAGTGTGGTATCGGGTTCACAGAAAACCTCTCTGGACCAGGGACTGGAGAGTGAGAGGTACTGGGGGTCATGTTTTTGCAAACAGCCTGTGTAGCTCAAACTCTGAGGTTTTGGAAGCGCGTGGCTTTGTCCTGGGCAGAGCTGTGGTGCACACTCCTGGGGAGAAGGGGGGCGCTGTCCCGGGGTGCATAGCATGGTGCAGGGGTCCCTCGGTGGCCCTGGGAGAGAGCATTCCCCTTCCTGGAGTACTTTTGCACGAGGGTGTATTGTCTCTTCTAGTACCAAAGACCCTGCAACAACAGGCCAGCGAACAGCCTTTCGTCAGGAGGAGAGGAAAGTAAGGTGAGCAGATGAGCTGGTTGCTGCTTTCCATGGTGCTGCACCATAGACTCCGTGCACCACACAGGCGTGGGACTGCTTTTCTGGGACAGAGGACATCAGACACTGTGTGAAGACGCTCTATTCTGGAGAAGTGGGGTGGATCCACGCGGTGCCGGGTCCTGTAAGATTTCAAGGTTTGAGTGCAAGCCCCATGACAAAAACATAAAAACAAAACCCCAAAATTGCAGGAGACCTGTGATGCAGGGCGCATAGACTGGGCTCTCTATTCTGTGAGGGCTGCCTGAGGGGCAGGGAGTGTGAGATTCCCGGTCCAGGGAGGAGAGATTGGAGAAGGGTGGCGCCATTTCCCCCTTAAAAGCAACACCCTGGGACTTCAGAGAGCCGCCCTGCTGTCCCTGTGGAGGCCTCGGGACCTGCTTACAGCAAACCCGGCCCCTGTGCCTGGTACCTGGTAACTTCCGGGGGCGGGACTGACTCCGAGCCAACACTGCAGTCCTCTGCCCAGCATGGCCGGTACTCTGCAGGCAACACGTGGACTCATACAGTCTCCAAAGTGCAACCTGGAGCTCCGGTGGAAATAGAACCAGGCTTACTTTTTATTTTTTTTTTCCCTCATCTCTTTTGTTTTCTTTGGAATCAGGCTTATAGTTTTAGGTTTGTTTGTTAGCTTTCTCATGTCCCTTTCTCTGTCTTTTTTTTTTTTTTTTCCTTTTTTCTTTTCCTTTTTAGATCAGCCTTCTTTTTCCTTACCTTTTCTTTGGAATCAGGCTTATAGTTTTTTGATTGTTCAGGGTTTTTTTTTTTTTTTCAATCCTTTCCTTTTCTCTCTCTCTCTCTTTGATTAGGCTTTTTTCCCTTTCACATTT
>NW_024084912.1:0-1438 GCF_003009895.1 Hyaena hyaena | reverse complement strand
CTTTCTTTCTTTCTTTCTTTCTTTCTTTCTTTCTTTCTTTCTTTCTTCATTCAGTTTCTGACTTCGTTCAGTTAATTCATCTCCAATGTCTAAGGAAAATCCTTACAATAACACTTACCTAATGGGGTTAGTATGAGGATTGAATGAAATAGTTTGTGTAAAGTGCTTAGATGATGCTTTTCATGTAGCAGGCATCAGTGATTATTAATTTCCTCTGTCCCAGTGCACTTACCAAGAGCTATCACCATTAGTAATCCTGGAACTCCAAAAGCCAATGCATAGCAGTCTTCCCCAAAACACTGCACATCTCCTAGGTCAAAAAAAAAAGTAACCTTGAATCTTGAGTCTTTGATGTTCTATTTTGCAACCTCAGGTTTGTGAGGTTGTAGACATAGCCATCCTCTTTCTTCCCATCACCTAATCCATAATCTTTCTTTTAGACCAGATAAATATCAAGATTAAAAGAAATTCTCAGATTTTCAAGCTCTTGTAAAAGTAGAGAATGAACAGCAGGAAGCCCTTAAAAGATTTTTGACTGGTCAGAGGAAAACCTTACACAGGCCCCTTAGAAAAGATTCTAACCTCTCAGCATGGGTGTGATAAATGTAGAAATCAAGCTCCCTGCATTGATGGAGAGGTAGAAGACTGAAAAATATCTAGTCCGTTCCTCTGCCTGAAAAACAAAAAAAGCAAGACAACTCATCAGTGCAGTGTGCCTCCTAGCTCACATCTACCCTATGTTCAGTCTAAGCTGGAGGTACATACACAGAAACAGATTCAGATAATGTCTCCATGATATCTGAAAATCATATTAGATATTTTAACACATAGCCCATACAAACATTTGCCCATCTTTCAAACCTAGTACAAGCATCTTTAACACTCTTATACACCTCCTGGACAAAAAATGATCATTCTATAAACTATGCCACTTGTGTCCTGTATATGTCTGTCTTAGTATTAATTTCTTTGCATTAAATGTTTGTTTTATTCAGAAGGCTGAGAGTTCCTTTAGAGCAGAAATCACATCTTGCTTATTTCTGTATTCTCTACTACCTAGCATAGTACCTGACACATACTACAGACTCAACACATTTTTATAGACTGAATTAATTAAGTAAATGATTGAGTTAAATAATAGATTTTATGGAATGTGTGATATAGGAATAGTACTAGAACACAGGACAGTGTAGTTTGGTGAGTTCCTTATAGATTTTGGATATTAACCCTTTATCTGATATGTCATTTGCAACTATCTTTTCCCATTCTGTTGGTTGCCTATTAGTTTTGTGGGTTGTTTCCTTTGCCGTGCAGAAGCTTTTAATCTTGATGAGGTCCCAATCGTTTATTTTTGCTCTTGATTCCCTTGCTTTGGGGGATGTGTCAAGTAAGAGGTTGCTGCGGTGGAGGTCAAGGAGGTTGTTTCCTGCTTTCTCCT
>NW_024084911.1:0-1439 GCF_003009895.1 Hyaena hyaena | reverse complement strand
CGAACCGCGAGATCATGACCTAAGCGAAAGTCGGATGCTCAACCGACTAAGCCACCCAGGCGCCCCTGAATGTCCAACTCTTAATGTTAGTTCAGGTCATGATCTCGCAGTTCCTGGGTTCAAGCCCTGCGTCACACTGGGCCCTACACTGACAATGTGGAGTCTGTCTGTCTCCCTCCCCCTCTGCCCCTCCCCAGCTCATTCTCTCTCTTTCAAAACCAAATCAACATTAAAAATATATATTTTTTTGTGGGACCAGGTTATTGGATTTTGTCTTGATTCTTTTTGTCCCATTCTTCATATCCCATTTAGGATATACCTTCTCTACCTCAGGATTTTAATTTATTCAACTGTTTTTTAAAAAAATGTTTTTTCCAAGTCTTTGACACTATGACATTTGTTTCGGTGTGTAAGGAATGAAGTAGGAATTCGGGTCTGTTACTTCCCAGGGGGAAATCACGTTGTTCTACCGTAACTTATAAACATGGAGCCTTCGCACACTAAGACCCTCTGTAGCCTTAGAAAGCATTAGGCAGCTCATCCGTGAAAGGTAGTCTGGCCCCTTCTTGGTAACACCAGTTTGGATGACACCATTCACATCCTATCAGTACCTGGTGGGCCCATGGAAAGCTGGGAGCCACCCACATTCTGGTTCTGGCTCTCTCTTCTCTCTCCGCTCACTGAACCTGTTTCCAGCCTGTGCTTTCTGTGAAAGACAGAACAGCCCCTTTGGGTGTTGTTTGCAGAATTAAATGAGATATTTGTTGCTTTTTTAATTTGTTTTTGCCATGCATGGATACTTGGATGTTCGATCAGCAAAGAGTTTTATAAACCTTGTAACATAGGTTAAAAAGAAAAAAAACAAGATAAGGAACAAATGCTTTCCCAAATGGCAGTCCTCCATGATTAATCAATGAATGGGTGTGGTTGTTGGGTTTTTTTGTTTGTTTCTTTGTTGTTTTTACGAGGAATATTGATTGAAATGAATACGAGGTTAGTTGTACAGATTGCTTATCTCAGCTCATAGCATACAGAAATGATTTTTAATGTTTCCGAGGTCTCCTGGTCACCACAAACTTTTGTGGACCAATTAACTTAAAGTATAACACTTCTACAGTCCACTTCCAGAGCAAGCGTCCAATGAACTGGGAATGATGTAGTCCTAAGAATTTTGTTAATACCATCTATATTCTGGAAACACTATGTTAGAAATGAGAACAGTACTACATCAGTTCAGTAACACGGTAAATGAAACAGGCCTCCTTCAGAGTTAATTAGTTAATTTTTAAAGTTTATTTTGTAAATTTTTTTTTAATGTTTTATTTCTAGGAGAGAGAGAGACAGAGTGAGCAGGGGAGGATCAGAGAGAGAGGGAGTCACAGACTCTGAAACAGGCTCCAGGCTCTGAGCTGGCAGTCAGCACAGAGCCCGACGCGGGG
>NW_024084910.1:0-1439 GCF_003009895.1 Hyaena hyaena | reverse complement strand
CTGTGACTCCCTCTCTCTCTGACCCTCCCCTGCTCACACTGTCTCTCTCTCTCCTAGAAATAAATAAAAACATTAAAAAAAAAATAAAATAAATGAGTATGGTTTTGATTAATCAGAGTCTGTAGTGAGAGCTGTGGGATACCTATTGTTCCAATAGCTGATCTCCCAGGAAGATTCATAGGATTTAAGCCTTAAATGAAATTTGGAATATATTCCCAGATGAGAAGCAAAACTGATGGATCAGCCCAGGGACTAGTGCCAGCTTCCACTCCTCAGACCAAATAAGGAGGGATCGGGTGAACCTTAGACCTCCAGAGCTGGGGTGCCTAAAGAACTGAAATCACAGCGTCTTCTGTTTTTAAGCCCTAGGGGAGAAGATCATTATGAGCACATCTAAATCTGGCCTTCACCAAAGCCCACTCCTCCTTTGGCGCAGCTGAGCCATTCTGTCTTCTAGTGATAACTTGGGGCATGTAGCCATTGACTGAACAGACCAGTCATTCCTAGCCTATGGAGGAGCCAGAACCCCCAGCCCACAGGGGTAAGGATGGTGACGAGAGCCATGGGCACTCATTAACTTACCTGCTGTGTTACAGAAGCAACATCCAAGGCAGCATCATCTGCAACAATGCTGTGATCGAGAAGGGAGCAGACATCAAGAACTGCCTAATTGGAAGTGGCCAGAGGATTGAAGCCAAAGGTAAACCAAATTACAGTCATAGATGCCATTTTTTACCTAGTGCTCAGTGCTGGCGACATTCAGGGAACAAGCACGTGCATACTCTGCAGGTGAGAACGTGAGTCAATAAAGGCATCTTTTGAGAGGGACTGACATCATCAGACGTTTTAACTTTGATTTAACAGTTCCATTTTTAGGAATTTATCTTACAGATAAGCTCATAAATGTATGTAGCCTTACCATCAAAATTTTAAAACATACCAAAAAAATCCAGTGGCCCAGATTAGCACTAGTACTTTATGATGGCTCTTGAGGGGCGCTTGGTGGCTCAAGGCAGTTAAGCATCTAACTCTTGGTTTCAGCTCAGGTCATGATCTCGTGGTTCCTGGATTCGTGCCCCACATAGGGCTCTATGCTGACAGTGTGGAGCCTGCTCGGGATTCTCTCTCCCTCTCTCTCTGCTCCTTCCCCACCTGTGCATGCTCTCTTTCTCAAGATAAATACATAAACCTTAAAATAATAATAATAACCTTTTTAAAAAGTTTACGAAAGGGGCGCCTGGGTGGCTTAGTCGATTAAGCGTCCGACTTTCGCTTAGGTCATGATCTCGCGGTTCATGGGTTCGAGCCCCATGTTGGGCTCTGTGCTGACTGCCAGCTCAGAGCCTGGAGCCTGTTTCAGAGTCTGTGTCTCCCTCTCTCTCTGACCCTCCCCCTGCTCATGCTGTCTCTCTCTCTCTCCTAGAAATAAACAAAACATT
>NW_024084909.1:0-1440 GCF_003009895.1 Hyaena hyaena | reverse complement strand
TTCCTTAGCTGTCACTTCTTCCTGGAATTTCCTTATAGGAGAGTTCTTCTGTTTCATCAGTTTGGCTAGCTTTCTGTCTCTTGTAAGTTTTAAAAGCTTGTTATGCCCTCTGCACGTGCAAGTACTGCTTTATGATGGAGGCTCGTAGACTATACAGGGCCTGCCTGTTGAGGAAGTGTTCTTTGAATGGTGTCTCTTGGTCTCTCTTGTTGGGACTTTGATTATTTCCCTACTCACAGTGATATTTGGGACTCTCCACCATGTGTACTTTGGCTTGTTTATTGAGGTAGTCCCGGAGGGAAAACAGACAGAGAAACAAACAGGGAACAAAAGCATGTGCATGCACAAACAAATCAAACAAGCAAACCAAAAGGAAAAAAACCAAAAACAACAAATGACAAAGGACAGTCTAAAAGCATAAAATCAGAACTCTCAGCTCTCAAATAAAGAGCAGGGTTGAGGCAGTGCTGATGGAAGAGCATATGTAAAGAGAGAAATGACTGGGGTGGGGAGAAAGAGAAATTGAACATTGGTCAGGCAGAGAGACTACAAGGCTTAATTCAGAGAGAGAAAAAGGAGAATACAGCAGGAGGTGAGGAGAAAAAAATAACAACAAACGAAGATAATGTTACCCAGACAAACTGTATAGTCTGATTATTTCAGAGAGAGAGAAAGGAAGATAATGATCGAGGTGTAGAACATGCATCATGAGAATGGACTAAATATCCCTGTTTAAACACACCTATAACCAAACTACCCAGTACAAAGAAGGGGAGAGATAAGGATGAGATAAGGGAGAATATATCTGAATAGCAAGAATTCATCTAGACTTAATTACGGCAATGCGTAAATGCTGGTCTTGGGGTAGGTAGCTGTTTGTTTCTGTATCATCTATCCGGGCTCCAGTGAAACAAACGAACGAACGAACGAACGAACACAGCAGCTACCCAACTCAGATGGGCATGGTTTGGTGTAGGCACGTTTGTCTCCACTGTGCTTCCCGTGGGCAATCCCTGAGGCCCTGACTTGGTGGTTGTGGGGAGACAACTGGTGACGCCCCCCCCCCCCAAGTCCCTTCTCAAACCAGGCGTTGCAAAGCACTCCTTTGGGTCCAGTCTCACTGTGTTGCAGGTGCAGCCAAGGTGGGCCGTGTTCTATGTCCCGCACCCAGCTTTGTTTCCAGATCTTACTCCGTGCACATTAATGATACCACTCGAAATGTAAGCCTGCAAGCTGAGGCACTTCCTAGCAGGAGATCGTGTAGGGGACCAGTTCCTCCTGATGCCGACTGTGTCTCTTGCACACCATCTTTCCCAGAGGGAATTTCTGGGACTGGGACACCCAGTCCAAAGAAATCTTCGCAGTTAGAGATAGGATCTCTCTCTCTCTGAAAGCCCTGTGGTTAGAGATAGGACGATAGGATCCCTCTCCCTCCCGGGT
>NW_024084908.1:0-1440 GCF_003009895.1 Hyaena hyaena | reverse complement strand
CGAGCCGCGCGGGCCGCCGCCGCCGCCGCCGCGCGCCGGGCCGGCCCCGCGCCCGCGCCGCCCCGGGTCTCGCGGCCCGGCCGGCCGGCCGCGCGCCCCGGAGCCGTCCATGGTGCAGCGCATGTGGGCCGAGGCGGCCGGGCCTGCGGGCGGCGCCGAGCCGCTGTTTCCGGGCTCCCGGCGGAGTCGCAGCGTGTGGGACGCAGTGCGCCTGGAGGTGGGCGGCCCCGACAGCTGCCCGGTGGTGCTGCACAGCTTCACGCAGCTCGACCCGGACCTGCCGCGCCTGGAGGTGGGTGAGCGGGCCGGGGAGGGGCCTTGCGCACAAAAGCGGGCGCGGCGAGGGGGGCGTGGGGGCCGCCGCACAAAAGGTCCAACAATTTGGGGACCAGAGCCGGGACTAAGTGGTCCCCCCTCCCCCGACTCCACCATCCGTCCCAGGACCTGGCCCCACCGAGCCTCTCGATGTGCCAGCGCCGCGCCCCTGCAGCCCAGGTAGACCTGTTCCCGGCGCTGTCACTGTTTACGTCTGTGAACTTCTGACAGCAGGGGCCGTGCCTGCACCAGCGCTTAGGCCCCGCGATGCAGGTGGTGAGCTAGTGGTTAGGATGGCAGAGTCCCCCGAGTCAGCTGGGACCACAGGGGCCTTCCAGACAACACCCCTTGGGGGCAGACCTGGGACCGGTGGGGAGAAGCAGGGTGGAGGGCAGACAGGCAGCAACCTGTGCGGCTAGGTGTCCAGGCAGTGGGGTTGGCAGAAGGGCCTCTCAGGCCGACGGGGTGACTCATTTCTGGTTGACCAGAAACTACGCCGACACCCTGAATTCATAAGGATTTGGGAGGGTTCAGAGAAGGGGCTGGTGCCTGTCACAAGTGGGGGTGTAATACCTAGGTGAGGGCTGGGGGTTCGTTTCTGGTGTGCTCTGGGCAGGGGGCCCAGTGGGTCGTGGGGTCTCCGCCTCCCTCCTGACTCTGCACCTGACTGTAGAGAGTCTAGCAGAACCCAGGAACGGGCCCCCTCACCCCGTTCTGCCCGGGTGTGGGGCCTGGGCAGAGGCTGTCCCTGGGTCTGGGGGCTCAGGGCACATCTAGGCCAAGCCAGAGCCTTAACAGTGAAGTCTGAGCCCCTTGCTGGTTAAGCCCCCCCCCCACTTGGTGCCCCCTCCCCTTCCATGACTTAAGGCCACAGGACCTTGGAAAGGCTGGAGATTGCCAGCCTGGGTCTGTGCCCGTGTGTGTCCCCAGAGCCTACACAGGGCCTACATGTGTGTCTGCCTGAGGAGAAGGCCTGTCTCCGTGCCCCCAGGGGGGACGACGGGGCGGGGCGCTCTGGCTGAGGGGACTGTGGGCCTGGGAGGCTCCTCCGGAGCCTGGCGGACGGTGGGGTGGGCGAGTCCTCCAACCCGCATCCACCCACAGCTCCGTCTTCTTTGGGGGTGG
>NW_024084907.1:0-1440 GCF_003009895.1 Hyaena hyaena | reverse complement strand
CATTCCGTTGGTTGCCTATTAATTTTCTGGGTTGTTTCCTTGGCTGTGCAGAAGCTTGTACATTGTTTTTCTATCCTGGAACTTTACTGAATTCAGGTATCAGTTCTAGCAGTTTTTGGTGGACTCATTCAGGTTTTCTACACTAAACATCATGTCATCTGCAAATAGTATAAGTTTGACTTCTTCTTTGCCAATTTGGATGCCTTTTATTTCTTTTCATCGTTTGATTGCTGAGACTAGGACTTCTGGTCCAATGTTAAACAACAGAGGTGAGAGTGGACATACCTATTGTGTTCCTGATCATAGAGGAAAACCTCATTTTTCTCACACTGAGGATTATATTATCCTTGCTCTTTCATATTTGGCCTTTTGATGTTAAGATATGTTCCTTCTATTTGAACTCTCTTTACAACTCGGGAATAAATCCTACTTGGTCATCGTGAATGGTTCTTTTAACATACCTTTTGATTTTATTCGCTAGTATCTTGTTCAGAATTTTTTCATCCATGGTGATCAGGGATATTGGCCCGGAATTGTTTTTTCTAGTGTAGCTTTAGGTTCTGGAAACAAGGTAATGGTTGCGTCATAGAATGAGTTTGGACGTTTTCCTTCCATTTCCATTTTTTGGAACAGTTTGGAAGAAAATTGGTAGTAACTCTTCTTTAAATTTTTGGTAGAATTCTCCTGGGAAGCCATGTGGTCCTGGCGGTTTGTTTCTTGGGAGATTTTTGACTACTGATCCAATTCATTTGCTAGTTATCAGCAAATCTGTTAATTAAATCTGTTCAGATTTTCTATTTTTTCCTGTTTCAGTTTTGATACTTTATATGTTTCCTGGGATTTTTTCATTTCTTCAAGATTGCCCAATTTGTTGGCATATAGTTTTCCACAATATTCTCTTATATTCATATTTCTGTGTTGTTGGTTCTGATCTCTCATTTACCATTTCTAATTTAATTTATTTCAGTCCTTTCTCTTTCTTTTTTCGTAAGTCTCGATAGGTGTTTGTTTTTATTGAGTCTTTCAAAGAACAAGCTCCTAGTTTCATTGATGTTTTCTTCTCTCTCTCTCTCTCTCTCTTAATTTCTTGTTTTAGTTGTCTCTATGTCACTTATTTCTGCTCTAATCTTTATTATTCCCCTCTGCTGGCTATACGGTTCATTTGTTCTATATCTAGCTTCTTTTGTTTTAAGATTAGGTTTGCCTTTCTTCTTTTAGAGGTGGACCTGTATTGCCATATACTTATCTCTTTTTTTTTTGTTTTGTTTTGTTTTAAGGTTTTTTTTTTTTAATTTATTTCTAGAGAGAGAGTAGCAGGGGAGGGTCAGAGAGAGAGGGAGTCACAGACTGAAACAGGCTCCAGGCTCTGAGCTGGCAGTCAGCACAGAGCCCGACGCGGGGCTCGAACCCACGAACCATGAGATCATGACCTAAGCGAAA
>NW_024084906.1:0-1440 GCF_003009895.1 Hyaena hyaena | reverse complement strand
TATTTTCAAAGTAAAAACAAATGAACACGTTTCGCCTTGGAAGTGGTATACCTAGCGTTGAGAGTACATTTTCCAAATACTGATATCCTACTTTCAGGGTGAAACATGAGTGGACAAGTGACAGCAAGGTATAAATCTAAAGAAAGAAAGGGTAATCAAGAGGCTAACCAGCCGGCTCCACCTGTGGCTGTGAGTACTTCGGTATTTGATTTTTTCTATACCATTAGTGTGTTTTTCTGAAAATGTAGTTGAACTACAAAATACAGGTAGAGTGATAAACGTTTCTCTGCTGATAAGGAGCAGGAAACGTTGAACCAGAAGGCGACCGTCCTCGTGTTGCCTGTGGAAATGTCCCCTAGGACTCCTTTGTTATGCTTATTAACAACAGGTTGTATATATCCGCAGCAGCACAGTGTAAAATAGCCTCCCAAGTGCTTGTGGGTGCCTCTTCTGGAGTAGCCAGGCTGCGGGAAGTGTATCTTTTTTAAAAATTTAAATGTTACTTAGCGTACAGTGCAATATTGGTTTCAGGAGTAGACTTTTTTTATTTATGATTTTCATACAACACCCAGTGCTCATCAGCAGTGCCTTCTTTATTGCCCATCACCCATCTATTTATGCCATCCTCCACCCACCTACCTCCATCAGCCCTTACTTTGTTCTCTACAGTTAAGTCTCTTGTGATTTGTTTCCCACTCTCCTCTTATGTTTCCTTCTCTCCTCCTGTGTTCCTGTTTTATTCTTCAATTCCACAGATGAGTGAAATCATATGGTGATTGTTCTTCTCTCATTGACTCCTTTCACTCAGCAGAATACATTCTAAGCCCTTTCCACATCGTTGCAAATGGCAAGATTTTATTCTTTTTCATGACTGAGTAATATTCCATTATATGTATACAGAGCCATATTCATTTTAGGAATAAATATATAGAATCATGTGTTACAAGTGCTTTTATACTCAATATTTGATGTAAAATGTGTAGTGTATGTTTATATTGTTGGCATGTATTAACAATGCAATTTTTATTTGGACACGCGCATACACACACACACACACACACACACACACACACACACACACTAGGTCCAGCAGCCGAGTGATGAGCAACATCAACAAAAGGAGGTAGCCCCTGAGAGTCAGGATACTATTCCTGATAAAGAGAAAGCAGTTGCAGAAGCACCTATGGATCACGGTGAAGGTAAAGGGGAGAAGAATGCTTACTGGGTGCACAGGGTATATTTTTGCATCATGCTTTATGACATAACAGATCGAAACAATTCATTAGAAGAGAATCTCAGTCATTTCCTGAAAATTCTTTGAAAATGTGAATAGAGTATAGTTTGCAGCTCTGTTCACTCTAGTGAATTTCCCCTCGTTCTTCCAATGCAGTCCTTCCTAAATCGGTGGAAACTGTTGACTACTAACGTATACATTTCTTC
>NW_024084905.1:0-1441 GCF_003009895.1 Hyaena hyaena | reverse complement strand
ACACACACACACACACACACACACACACACAATATAGCATATCGTATTATATGTTACATTAATTATATTATATTAAATATCATGTTATACATTATGTATTATATATAATGTGTCCTATACTATATGTGCATATAGAGTTACATATACATGAATGTATATGCACACCACACACATGCACACATGGGGATTTTTCTTCCAGATGGGGCCACCCTCAATTCTTCTTTGCTGACAGCAAATCAGATGGAGGGGAGAGTGGAAATACTGACTGAAATAAACTGAAACTCGGGCCTATAAGCAAACCCCACACACAGTATATCAGACCCATGAAAACTCGAGGGAGGCAATAAGGCCATTTGATTCACTGTCTACGCAATTTCCCAAGGAATTAGAAGTTGTGGCTGCAAAGCAGCCTGCAAAAGTGCCTCCCCGATCGATGGGGCAAGATGGCGGAGAAGTAGGGTGCTCCGCACATTTCGCTCGCCCCTATTTCTCAAACGGAGAAGGCCTGAAGCCATAGGAATCGTTCCAGAATCGCAGGAATTTGGAAGGAAAAGGAAAAGGAGACAGAGTCCGCTGAGAAAACCATCTTATAGGTGCGTGAATGCGAACTGGGGAAGATAAAAACGGGCCAGGACCTGGGGGGAGGGGGAGCCCCCTTTGTGGGGAGCCACAGTGAGTGAAGGGGTAAAGAAAGAGCAGCTGAAACTGCCCAAAGAACTGTCCCTGTCCCTGGAGAAGAGAAAACCTAGGCTCAGGACAGAAAGTGACCTAGTTCCCAGCTGTGGAGCCTACTTTGACCTGGACCTCCCCTCCCCCCTGGTCCCAGACGGTGCCAGGAGAAACTGCCCCTCTGCTTTCCAACTCGATCCAGAGAGGAAGCAGCACAGCCCCAAAACACTCTGCCGCACCGCTCATCCGGCTGGATTCCCAGTGGGGAAGCGGCGTGGCCTGAAACCGCTCCGCAGCTCCTCCAGCTGAAACTGCTTGGAAGGACTCGGCCTGTGGGTTTATATTTCAGGCGGTATCAATAAAGCATGTGGACTAAGATCTGGAAACGAGGCGTGGCTTGGGACATAGAACACAGCACACCTTGGCTGCACCCACAGAACAAGGGGATCGGACCCAAAAGAGTGATTTGCAACTCTTGGTTCCAGAAGGGACTGGGGCACCGCCATTTTCCTCCCCACAACCATCAAGGCAGGACCTCTGGGAGCGGCACACAGGAGGCACTGGAGGCTAAGACCCACCTACCAAACCATGCCCATCCCCGCTAGAGAGCTGCTTTTTTGTTTTTGTTTTTGTATTTTACTGGAGCCCGGAGCAAGACCAACATGGATGCACTGCCATGATCAATTCTAGATCAATCCTTTCTATTCAGATATATTTTCCCTTGTCTCATTCGTACCCCTCCCCTCTGCTGGACTGGGCACTCTGGTCACTG
>NW_024084904.1:0-1441 GCF_003009895.1 Hyaena hyaena | reverse complement strand
AACCAAGTATTTGATTTCATTTCATGGCAGTCATTAACAATACCATTGGTTTATGGTTTTATAATTTACAAATATATTCACACAATTTACTCATTTTATCATCACTATAATTCTCTGAAGAAAGTGAAATTCATAGAGGTAAATAAAAACACAGTGTGAGCCACTATTCCAATCTGTACTTTCTAATTTTATAGCACCTGCCAATTAAAAAGTATTTTTTAAAGTTCATTTATTTCTGAGAGAGAGAGAGAGCATGCACACACAAGTGCATGAATGGGGGAGGGGTAGACAGAGAGCAGGAGACACAGAATATGAAGCAGGCTCCAGGCTCTGAGCTGTCAGCATAGAGTCCGGCATGGGGCTCAAAAGCTCAAACCATGAGATCATGCCCTGAACTGAAGTCAGACACTTAACCGACTCAGCCACCCAGGTGATCAACTCCAGCCAATTTTATTTATTTTTATTTTATATATTTTTAAAAAATTTTTTATGTTTATTTTGAGAGAGAGAGAGAGAGAGACTGAATGTGAATGGTGGAGGGGCACAGACAGAGGGAGACACAGATTTGGAAACAGTCTTCAGGCTCTGGGCTGTTTGCACTTAACCGACTGAGTTATCCAGGTGCCCTGTATTTTTATTTTTTTTTAATGTTTATTTTTGAGAGATAGCATTAGTGGTGGAGAGGCATAGAGAGAAGGAGACGGAGGATCCAAACTGGGCTCTGGGGTGACATCAGAAAGGCAAATTTGGGCTCAAACACACAAGCTACGAAGATCATGACCTGAGCCAAAGTCAGAAATTTAACCAACTGAGGTACCCAGTGGCCCCTCACCTGCCTTTTTAAAACAACATGCTGTTATCCTCTTCAAATTATATAAATTGTCTAAGGAGTGGGAATCAGACATCTTTCTCAATAATGTTCTCAAGATAATTCTAATGTGCCTTGTAGAAAAAAACACCTGTCTAGTCAAGTGCCTCTACTCAATTGAGTATACAGACAATTCGAATGGAAGAATCTTTGTAAAGGATTCTGAATCAGTGGGTCTGAATTGGATTCTAAGATCTGAATTTATTAAAATGTTTGCAGATTTTGTTGCTGTCTGCAGAACTCACATGAATAGCAAGGCATTTAGACCATTTCTTCCCAATGCTATTGTAGAGTGCCCCTAGAGCTTCCCTTGTATGAAGGACTGTAATAGGATAGCAGACAATGCAAAACTGAACATTCTGTGAGACTTGGACTTGAGACATATGTGTGAGTGTATTGAAATCAATTTTGTGTTCTTTAGATTTTAGATATACAAGCAACCAAACTATATACAGAAGAGCTGTTTTGTTTTGTTTTGGTTTGGTTTCTGTCCATATTGAAGTCCTTTCTCTTCCATTTATTGAATTTGTGATTAGGGTCAATATTTTCCAAAAAATGAATTTGAGGTCAGCT
>NW_024084903.1:0-1442 GCF_003009895.1 Hyaena hyaena | reverse complement strand
CCAGCAAAAAAAGAGAACTATAGGCCAATATCCTTGATGAATTCGGATGGGGAAATGCTCATCAAGACACTTACAAATGGAATCCAACAGCACATAAAAAGAATTATCCACCATGATCAAGTGGGATTCATTTCTGTGTTGTGGGGCTGGTTCAATATTGACAAATCAACCAATGGGGTACATCACATTAACAAAACAAATGACAAAAACCATATGATCCTGTCCATAGATGCAGAAAAAGCATCTGACAAGATACCGCATCCTTACTTAATAAAGACCCTCGAGAAAGCCGGGATAGAAGGAATTTACTCAAATATGATAAAAGCCATCTATGAGAAACCCTCAGCTAACATCATCCTCCATGGGGAAAAACTGAGAGCTTTCCCACCGAAATCAGGAACACGACAGGGATGTCCACTCTCACCACTGTTGTTTAACAAAGTGCTGGAAGTCCTACCATCACCCATCAGACAACAAAGGGAAATCAAAAGCATCCGAATTGGCAAAGAAGAAGTCAAACTTTCACTTTTTGCGGATGCCATGGTACTCTACATAGAACACCCGACAGACTCCACCAGAAGCCTACTAGAACTGATCTATGAATTCAGCAAAGTAGCAGGGTACAAAATCAACGTACTGAAATCAGTTGCATTTTTATACACCACTAATGAAGCAACAGAAAGAGAAGTCAAGAAACTGATTCTATTCACAATAGCGCGCGCGCGCACACACACACACACACACACACACACACACACACACAAACCAAACATAAAATACCTAGGAATATGTCTAACCAAAGATATAAGAGATCTGTATCATGAAAACTATGGAAAAATGATGAAGAACATTGAAGAAGACACAAAGAAATGGAAAAGCATTCCATGCTCGTGGATCGGAAGATTAAATATTGTTAAAATGGCATTACAACCCAAAGCAATCCACACATTGAATGCAATCCCAATCAAAGTTGCACCGGCATTCTTCTCAAAACTAGAACAAACTATCCTAAAATTTGTACGGAACCACAAAGACCCCGAATAGCCTAAATAATATTGAAGAAGAAAATCAAAACGGGAGGCATCACCATCCTTGACTTCAGCTGTCATCATCGAGACATGATAATACAAAGCTGTCATCATCAAGACATTATGGTATTGGCACAAAAACAGACACATAGATCAATGGAATAGAATAGAGAACACAGAACTGGACCCAAAAATGTTTGGCAAAATAATCTTTGACAAAGCGGGAAAGAGTATCCAATGGAAAAAAGACAGCCTCTTTAACAGATGGTGCTGGGAGAAATGATCAACAACATGCAGAAGAAAGAAACTAGATCATTTTCTCACACCATACACCAAAATAAACTCAAAATGGATAAAGGACCTGAATGTGAGACAGGAAACCATCAAAACCCTAGAGGAGAAAGCAGGAAACAT
>NW_024084902.1:0-1442 GCF_003009895.1 Hyaena hyaena | reverse complement strand
AAGCGAAAGTCGGACGCTTAACCGACTAAGCCACCCAGGCGCCCCTGATCACACCCATTTTAAATCAAACGGGATGAGCATCATATAACATGAGATCCTTCAGGAGCTGCTAAACTTGGCACGAATGCGTTTATCTCATGAAGAGAGTGCTTTAAGGGAGACACCGAATCTAGCAACGCCTGTGGGCGTTCAGGAACTCAACCCCACGACAGGAAATCTAGTGGCCTTGAAAACATAACAATGTGGCTTCTGAATCCTGAGCTAGAGAAATAATCGTGGGGAATTCCACAGGACTGGAGCAGACTGATTTTCTCCTTCAGTGGAAGGGTTTTCTTTACCGAAGGGTCTGGGGGTGGCAATATCGGTAAAAGGGAAGGTGTTTTAGGGAACTTTTATAGAAAAGCAAATGACTACAGCATTTAACAGGACTACACTAAAGGAGGTGCAGAGCAGAATGAACTTACTTTAAACGGAAGACAATTTGGGGATGAAATGATTCTCACGAAAACTGAGTTTCGTAATGTGACCAGCATTAGAAAGAAAACCACTATTTCCCTTTTAAAATCCATATTCTAAAAAGGAGGGGTTTTGTTGTTGCTGCTGTTCTTGTTGTTATTTGTTTTTTTTATCTCTTGATAATGCTTCACACTGACAGCGTAAAATGGTAGCAGCCATTGTTGTGACAAAGGATTGAAGAGAGCTCAGATTATTCAGTGTCCTGTGAAGAAAATAAACAGGAACAGAATGTAAATAAGAAGAAAATGCTAGGGGCGCCTTGCTGGCTCAGCGAGTGGAGCGGGAGACTCTTGATCTTGGGGTTGTGTGTTCAGGCCCCATGTTGGGCCTAAAGCTTAACAAAAAGAGCTTTTGGGGCGCTTGACTGGCTCAGTCGGAAGAATGTGTCGCTCTTGATCTTGGGGTTGTGAGTTCAAGCTCCAAGCTGAGTGTAGAGATGACTTAAAAAAAATTAAGGGAGAAAATACACATACAAAAGTTTTAAGTGTCATTCTTTTAAAAAAAAAAAAAAAAGGATTTTATTTCTAAGTAATCTCTATACCCAATACAGGGCTCAAACTCACAACCCGAAGGTGAAGAGTTGTAAGGTCTACTGACTGAGCCAGCCAGAAGCCCCTAGGTGCCATTCTTTACCACGACTCTGTGTGTGTGTGTGTGTGTGTGTTCTGGTAGGGTATGGATGTCAAAAAATATATTCTCTTAAATCCCAGGTATATACTAGTAGGTGAGTAGAGTATGCATAGTCTTTTAAAAAAATATTTTAATGTTTATTTATTTTATTTTTTATTTTTATTTTTTAAATATTTTTATTTATTTCTAGGAGAGAGAGACAGCGTGAGCAGGGGAGGGTCAGAGAGAGAGAGGGAGTCACAGACTGAAACAGGCTCCAGGCTCTGAGCTGGCAGTCAGCACAGAGCCCGACGCGG
>NW_024084901.1:0-1442 GCF_003009895.1 Hyaena hyaena | reverse complement strand
TCAGCACAGAGCCCGACGCGGGGCTCGAACCCACGAACCGCGAGATCATGACCTAAGCGAAAGTCGGACGCTTAACCGACTAAGCCACCCAGGCGCCCCTATCCCGACTTTCTTGAGGGTCTTTATTAAGAAGGGATGCTATAATTTGCAAATGCCTTTTCTGCATCTATCGACAGGATCATATGGTTTTCGTCTTTTCTTTTGTTAATGTGATGTATCACATTGATTGATTTGCAAATATTGAACTAGCCCTGTAACCCAGGAATGAATCCCACTTGATCATGATGTATAATTCTTTTTATGTGCTGTTGGATTCGATTTGCAAGTATCTTATTGAGGATTTTTGCATCTCTATTCATCAAGGATATTGGCCTTTAGTTCTTTTATTGCTGGGTCTCTGTTGGGCTTGGGAATCAAAGTGATGCTGGCTTCATAGAATGAGTCGGGATGTTTTCCTTAGATTTCTATTTTTTGAAATAGCTTGAGAAGAATGGGTATTAATTCTATTTTAAATGTCTGCTGGATTCCCCAGGGAAGCCATCTCGCCTAGGGCTCTTATTTCTTGGGAGATTTTTGATAACGGGTTCAATTTCTTCACTAGTTATGGGTCTGTTCAGATTTTCTCTCTTCCCCTGTGAATTTTGGTAGTGAGTGTGTGTTTAAGAATTTGTCCATTTCTTCTAAGTTGTCCAGTTTGTTGGCATATAATTATTCATCGTATTCCCTGATAATTGCTTGTATTTCTGAGGGATTGGTTGTAATAAATCCATTTTCATTCATGATTTTGTCTATTTGGGTGCTCTCTCTTTACTTTTTGAGAAGCCTGGGTAGGGGTTTGTCAATTTTGATTATTTTTTTCAAAAATAACAACTCTTGGTTTCATTGTTGAACTTTTTTTTGGATTCTATATTGTTTATTTCTGCCCTGATTTTTATTATTTCTCTTCTTCTACTAGATTTGGGGTGCTCTTGCTGCTCTCCTTCTAGTTCTTTTAGGTGTGCTGTTAGATTTTGTACTTACTCTTTTTCTCATTTCTTGAAATATGCTTGGAGAGCAATGTACTTTCCTCTTAGTGAAGAGACAAAAATTAAGTCCTCCATTAAGAGAAACCTCGGGCTGCACGTAGCCCCAATCCCAGTCCCAATCTCAGACTGTTCAAGGCTAAAGCCATCCTCGGACTGCCCTCAGTTCAGCTAATCTAAAAACATTCCTATGGTTTGAGTCAAGGCTGGGAACTGCAGATACAAACTAGCCATTTTCTCACTGTTTGCCTGAACCCCACGTGGGCCCTTTGAACTCACCTCATAATTGGTCATTTTCAAAGGATTCTCAAAAGTCATGATTGGGTCCCACCAAAAGTAACAAACACCTCACAGATACTGAATGGTCAAAGCTGTAATCGTAATTGGTGCTTATGTGATGATGCTACATGTACTGTAACA
>NW_024084900.1:0-1442 GCF_003009895.1 Hyaena hyaena | reverse complement strand
TTTGGGGATGTGTCAAGTAAGAAATTGCTGCGGTGGAGGTCAAGGAGGTTGTTTCCTGCTTTCTCCTCTAGGGTTTTGATGGTTTCCTGTCTCACGTTCAGGTCCTTTATCCATTTTGAGTTTATCTTTGTGTATGGTGTGAGAAAGTGATCTAGTTTCATTCTTCTGCATGTTGTTGTCCAGTTCTTCCAGCACCATCTGTTAAAGAGGCTGTCTTTTTTCCATTGGATACTCTTTCCTGTTTTGTCAAAGATCAGTTGGCTATACATTTGTGGGTCCAAATCTGACTTCTGAATTCTATTCCATCCGTCTATGTGTCTGTTTTTGTGCCAATACCACACTGTCTTGATGATGACAGCTTTGTAGTAGAGGTTAAAGTCTGGGATGGTGATGCCTCCCATTTTGGTTTTCTTCTTCAATATTACTTTGGCTATTCGGGGTCTTTTGTGGTTCCATACAAATTTTAGGATAGTTCGTTCTAGCTTTGAGAAGAAGGCTGGTGCAATTTTGATTGGGAATGCATTGAATGTGTAGATTGGTTTGGGTAGTAATGACATTTTAACTATATTTATTCTTCCTATCCATGAGCATGGAATGCTTTTCCATTTCTTTATGTCTTCTTCAAGTTCCTTCATAAGTTTTCTATAGTTTTCATCATACAGATTTCTTATATCTTTCGTTAGGTTTATTCCTAGGTATTTTATGGTTTTTTGTACAGTTGTGAATGAGATCAGTTTCTTGATTTCTCTTTCTGTTGCTTCATTCTTGGTGTATAAAAATGCAACCGATTTCTGTACATTGATTTTGTACCCTGCAACATTACTGAATTCATGGATCACTTCTAGTAGACTTCTGGTGGAGTCTGTCGGGTTTTCTATGTAGAGTATCATGTCGTCTGCGAAAAGTGAAAGCTTGACTTCCTCTTTGCCAATTCTGATGCCTTTGATTTCCTTTTGTCGCCTGATGGCTGATGCTAGGACTTCCAGCACTATGGTAAACAACAGTGGTGAGAGTGGACATCCCTGTCGTGTTCCTGATCTCAAGGGAAAAGCTCTCAGTTTTTCCCCATTGAGGATGATGTTAGTTGAGGGATTCTCATAGATGGCTTTTATGATGTTTAAGTCAGTTCCTTCTATCCTGACTTTCTCTAGAGTCTTTATTAAGAAGGGATGCTGTATTTTGTCAAATGCTTTTTCTCCATCTATCAGCAGGATCATATGGTTTTTATCTTTTCTTTTGTTGATATGATGTATCACATTGATTGATTTGTGAATATTGAACCAGCCCTGTAACCCAGAAATGAATTCCACTTGATCCTGGTGGATAATTCTTTATATATATATATATATATTAATGTTTTATTTATTTCTAGGAGAGAGAGAGAGACAGCGTGAGCAGGGGAGGGTCAGAGAGAGAGGGAGTCACAGACTGAAACAGGCTCC
>NW_024084899.1:0-1442 GCF_003009895.1 Hyaena hyaena | reverse complement strand
GTTTCAGTCTGTGACTCCCTCTCTCTCTGACCCTCCCCTGTTCACGCTGTCTCTCTCTCTCTCCTAGAAATAAATAAAACATTTAAAAAAAAATTCTAGAAAGAAATTTTGTAGATATAGACAAGACTACTCTCAAATTTATATGGAGAGGCAAAGGAATTACAATAGCCAAAATCAATTTTGAAAAAGAAGAAAAAAGAGGAATTATTCTACCTACTATCAAAACTAGTTACAAAAATCAAGACTATATTAGTGGAGGGATTGATATAAATCAAAGGAACAGAATTGAGAATCCAGAAATAGATTTATCATTTTTTAAATCTGAATGAGAGAGAGAGAAAGGGGGGGGGGGGAGAGAGAGACAGAGAGAGAGAGACAGAGACAGAGAGAGAGAATATCCCAACCAGGCTCCGCATAGAGCTCAACGTGGGGCTCAATCCCACGATACTGGGATCATGACCTGAGCCGAAATCAAGAGCTGGATGCTCAACCGAGCCACCTAGGTGCCCCTCAACTGATTTTTGACAAAGATAGAAAAGCAGTTCAATAGGGGAAAACAGCTTTTTCAACAAATAGCACAATCCAGATGTCCTTCAACGGATGAATGGTTAAATAAGCTATGGCATATCCATATCATGGAATACTAAAGAACAATAGAAAAGGAATAAGCTATTGATTGATACACTCCACAACTTGGAGGAATCTCAAGGGAATTATGGTGACTGTAAAATGCTAATCCTAAAATATAGTATGTAAAAACATACTATATTTTTATACATACGTTACATATCTTTATTATGCTATATTTTTATAATCTTTTTCCCACCATGACCCCTATAATATTCTTGAAGTGACAAAATTATAGAAATGGAGAACAGAGTAGTGGTTGCTAGGGATTTAGGAGGTGGTCAGGGCATGAAGGAAATAGCTATAGCTATAAAAGGGCCATTGAGGGATCCTGTGGTAATGAAAGCATTCTGTATTCTGATGTATTAATGTCAGAATCCTGGTTGTGATACTGTCCTATAGTTTTGCAAAATGTTACCATGAGGGGAAGCTGGGTATAAATCATACACAGGATCTCTGTATTATTTAATAACTGCATGTGAGTCCACAATTATCTCAAAAAAAAATTTTTTTTAATCTTAAAAAAAAAGATAAATTAGAATTTGAATTTTAGAGGTGCCTGGGTGGGTCAGTCAGTAATGCATCTGACTCTTGTTTTCAGCTCAGGGCATGATCTCTCAGTTCTTGAGTTTGAGCCCGGCATCAGGCTCTGTGCTGACAGTGTGGGGACTGCCTGGGATTCTGTCATTCATTCTCTCTCTCTCTCAACTTAAAAAAATTTTAAAGAACTGGGGCGCCTGGGTGGCTTAGTCGGTTAAGCGTCCGACTTTCGCTTAGGTCATGATCTCGCGGTTCGTGGGTTCGAGCCCCGCGTC
>NW_024084898.1:0-1442 GCF_003009895.1 Hyaena hyaena | reverse complement strand
GTGGGTTCGAGCCCCACGTCAGGCTCTGTGCTGACAGCTCAGAGCCTGGAGGCTGTTTCAGATTCTGTACCTCTCTCTCTCTCTGACCCTCCCCTGCTCACAATCTCTCTCTCTCTCTCTCTCTCTCTCTCTGTCTCTCCCCCCCTTCTGTCTCTCTCAGAAATAAATAAAACATTAAAAAAAAATAAATCGGGAAAAAAAGTGTTTGATAAACATGATACACCAAATTAATAAAGAAAAGAACCATATGATAATTTTAAAAGATGAAGGAAAAGCATCTGACAAAGTACAACATAGATTCATGATAAAAACTCTTAACAAAATAGGTTTAGAAGGAACAAACCACAACATAAAAAAAGCTGTATAAGAAAAACCCACAACCACTTCATCCTCAGTGCGGAAAAATGAGAGTTTTTCCTCTACAGTCAGGAAAAAGACAAGGATAGCCACTCTCACCACCATCATTCACCATAGTACTAGAAGTCCTAGCCACAGCAGTCAGACAACAAAAATAAATAAACAGCACTCAAATTGGCAAGAAAGAAGTCAAACTTTCACTATTTGCAAATGATATGATACTCTCTATATAAAACCTGAAAGACTCCACCAAAAATTTGCTAGATCAAAATCAACATACAGAAATATATTGCATTTCTGTACATCAATAATGAAGTAGCAGAGAGAGGAATTAAAGGATCAATCTCATTTACAATTGCACTAAAAATTAAAAAATTAAAAAACAAGAAGATACCTAGGAATAAAACATAACCAAAAAAAGTAAAAGACCTGTACTCTGAAACTGTAAAAACACGATTGAAATAAATTGAAGATGAAGCCAAAAAAAAAAAAAAAAAAGCCCTGGGGTGAAAAGCAAGCTTTGGCCTGTCTGAGGGTTAGAAAGAAAATATCTCTATAATAATCTTGCAAAATCAGAGCTCAACGCTGACCCTAAATCCTTACCAAGGCCCCAAGCTTTGTTTCCTTTCCTCAAAAGCAGGAATCCTTCCTCAAGAGCAAACTCTATCATGTATTAAGCATCTACTATACTCCCAATGTGACAGAAAAATGTACTTACATTTCAGAACCTTGAAAGTTAAATGCCATTGTAGTCAACTGAAGTTCAGAGGAATTCAAAAATTTACTCAGAGTCACACAATGGAGAAGGGACTAGCTCAAGATTTAAATAGAGATCTCAGAATCCAGATTCTTCTCCCTGCTTCAGATCTGTTAGAATAAAATATCTCTATGCTGAAGTAAATGATGGAAAACATACTGCTAATTCTTCTCAGAGGTTAAGTGTGGAGACCATTTACTCCTGAATCTTGACTCCTTCTAGTTTAAATCAGGAAAAGGGGCGTGTGGGTGGCTCAGTCAGTTAAGCATCCAACTTCGGCTCAGGAAATGATCTCGATCTCACAGTATGTGGGTTCGAGCCCCACGTC
>NW_024084897.1:0-1443 GCF_003009895.1 Hyaena hyaena | reverse complement strand
GGCTCGAACCCATGAACTGCAAGATCATGACCTAAGCGAAAGTCGGATGCTTAACCGACTAAGCCACCCAGGCGCCCCTTACATAGATTGATTTTTGAATACCAAATCACCTTTGCTTTCCTGGGATAAGCTCTTTTTGGGTTTTATCCTTTTAAAATATTGCTAGATTCTGTTTTATAATGTTTTATTATAGATTTTTTTCTAGCTTCATGAAGGATGTTGGTGTTTAGTTTTTTATTTTTATAGTGCCTTTGGTTGTTGATAATGCTGGCCTTATAAAATGAGTTGGGAAGTGTTCTCTCCTACTCTGTTTATTGACATAAGATTGTTCGTATATTCCCTAATTGTCCTTTTAATGTCTGTAGGATCTGTAGTGATGCAGCCTCTGTAATTTTTTGTTTGTTTATTTTTGAGAGAGAGAGAGAGAGTCAGAGCATGAGCAGGGGAGGGGCAAAGAGAAACAGAGACACAGAATCCAAAGCAAGTTCCAGGCTCTGAGCTGTCAACACAGAGCCCAACGCAGGGCTTGAACTTATGAACTATGAGATCATGACCTGAGCAGAAGTTGGATATTTAACCAACTGAGCCACCCAGGCACTCCACAGCCTCTGTAATTTTTAATATTAGTGACTTGTGTCTTCTATTTTTTATTAGTACATATAGCTATGGTTTATTTTATCAATTATTTTAATGAATTAGCTTTTGGCTTCACTCATTTTCTCTATTGTACCTCTATTATGTATTTCACTGATTTTTGCTTTAGTATTTATTTTTTCCATTTTACTAGCTTTTTTTAAGTTTATTTAAGTAATCTCTGCACCTAACATGGGGCTTGAACTAGTAACCCAGAGATCAAGAGTTACAAGCTCTTCTGAATGAGCCAGCCAGGCGCCCCTTCTTTTACTAACTTTTGAGTTTAATTTCTTTTTCTAGCTACTTAGGGTGACAGATCCTGGATATAAATGCATTAAAAAATAATTAAAAAAAAAAAAAGGGGGCCACCTGGGTGGCTCAGTTGGTTGAATGCCTGACTCTTAATCTCGGCTCAGGTCATGACCTCACCGTTTGTGAGTTCCAGCCCCACACTGGGCTCTCTGCTGTGGGCATGCAGCCCGCTTGAGATCCTCTGTCTCCCCCTCTCTCTCTGTCCCTCACTTGTTCTCTCTCTCTCTCAAAAATAAATAAACATTAAAAAAGTATAAGAAATGTTAAGGAGGGCACTTGTGGGGATGAGCACTGGGTGTTATGTGGAAACTAATTTGACAATAAACTATTTGTAAAAAAAAATTAATTTAAAATTTTTAAAAATTTTTATTTTTTTTTTTTTTTTTTTAATGTTTTATTTATTTATTTCTAGGAGAGAGAGAGACAGACAGCATGAGCAGGGGAGGGTCAGAGAGAGAGGGAGTCACAGACTCTGAAACAGGCTCCAGGCTCTGAGCT
>NW_024084896.1:0-1443 GCF_003009895.1 Hyaena hyaena | reverse complement strand
CAGAGCCTGGAGCCTGTTTCAGTCTGTGACTCCCTCTCTCTGACCCTCCCCTGCTCATGCTGTCTCTCTCTCTCTCTCTCTCTCTCCTAGAAATAAATAAAGCATTAAAAAAAATTTTTTTTTAAATCACTGTACTTAACTTTCTGACAATATCAGTTGTCTATATACAACAGTGATCTTTATTTTATATGCCAATTTCCTTAAGGGCTCCCAAAGCCTAGTACTTTTCTGAAAACCGTGCGGAGTCCAGTTTCTTTTGGAATGTTCAGTGACATGGCCAATTACAGTAAAACATTACTCCATTTGAAGTGAAAATAATTATCTGCGTAATTTGTGTATTCCTAAGATAGAATTAAACTGGAAGAGTTATTAACCTACCTGTTTATCCTCCACCCAGTTCCTGAAGAGGTCACTCTTAGATTTAAATGAAAAATTTAGAATTTGGACCATGAGAAACAATACAGCTTGTTTTCATAAAGTACAGATTTTAATTCAACTCATCACATATTTGTTATGAATCTTCGAGACAAACATTGTGGATATTTGAGCTTTCCAGCTTCACTTTTGAATAGTATGTTCTCAGTATTTTTGGCATCTGTAGTATGTTTAATAAATATTGCTGGATAATCCAGTGAAATATTTGCCCCCTGCTAGGGACAAAACTGATTAGTTGGCCTTATTTTTTTTGTCATCTAAATTTTAGTTTTCTTATGATATGTATTCTGGAACATATGATTAAGATATGAAACAGTAGGAAAGATGAATGAACCACTGAAAGCCTTTTAACTGTTAGAGATATGAATTTTGTCATTACTAACAGTGGAATCACAGCATTTAGTCATTTTCTTATAATCGAGAAATCATTTTATAATTGAACAGAATTCGACTGTAACAAACTAGATCATGATAAAAATTATTCTAAAGAAAT
The DNA here is from genome assembly GCF_003009895.1 of Hyaena hyaena. Lineage (NCBI taxonomy): Eukaryota > Metazoa > Chordata > Mammalia > Carnivora > Hyaenidae > Hyaena > Hyaena hyaena. Next base: position 515 of record NW_024084896.1, on the reverse strand, counting down.
GTTGGATTATTTCAGTAATGGACCAGAGGTGGTCCCTGTTGTTTCTGAAGTATACAAATGCAGTTGCAACAATGAAAACAGGCTGTTGGAGTTTGTGTAATCAGATTTTGCTTGTACTTAGGTGACTTATATCTGGTGTTTTCTTTTTCCAAGAGGAAGTTGTGCTTTAACTGATGCTAATTGCAGTTTCTTGGCAGAATCACGTTCAACTGAAGTGAAAGTAACAGCAGGTTTTAAAAGTTTTAGAAATGTCAACTGGCTAACTTAGGTGAAGGGAAAAGTTTTCTTCTGTAGAACCATTTTTTTTTTTTAATATTTTTTATTTATTTCTAGGAGAGAGAGAGAGACAGCGTGAGCAGGGGAGGGTCAGAGAGAGAGGGAGGCACAGACTCTGAAATAGGCCCCAGGCTCTGAACTGGCAGTCAGCACAGAGCCCAACGCGGGGCTCGAACCCACGAACCGCGAGATCATGACCTAAGTGAAAGTCGGACGCTCAACCAACTAAGCCACCCAGG
>NW_024084895.1:0-1443 GCF_003009895.1 Hyaena hyaena | reverse complement strand
AAAAAAAAATAAAAATTAAAAAAATAAAAATACTGTCGTGTTTACCACCACAAAACAGGTGGTGTATTAAGGATAATATACATCTGATCCCATCCTTGGGAGGCTTCGACTCTGGCTCCATCTCTCCCGTTGGCAGGCTGAGTCTCGGTGGCCAGACATGAAAAGCAGTCCTGATTTCAAGCTTGTTATTGCTAAATTGATGTTCTTTCTCAACAGAAGAGTTAGGTCTTACTGTGTTGTTTCCTGGTGAGCTGAAGGAGTCCTTGGCTTCCCTCACCGTGTTTCTTTGGAGAACTAGAGAGATGGACATGAACGGAAGAACTTAAGTTTTCCTTCAACATTATACTAATAGATGTTCTTTCCCTTGTGAGTAAATTCTGATAAATAGTTACAGTTTTAAAGTTTTAATAAGGTGATCATTTAACTTACCAAAGCATCCTCCCTATGATTCCAAAAAGCAGTTTGTGTCTTATTTTAAGTGATTAGTGTGGCAAAGAAACATACCTGTTAAGTAAACTGAGGCATGCTATTAGAAGCTGCAGATTTTATGGGGAAAAAATGGGGCCATTTGGAAAAACAGGAAGAACATAGCAAGGTTATGTTAGGATGTGGCATGGACATATGGTTCAGGATACACTTGTATTGCCCTCTTACTGCCTGCTTAAACAGGGTAAGTATCATTTCTCTGAGTCTCATTTTTCTCATCTGTAACAGGAATATATGGAGGCATAACTCTCAGCATTTTTGTAAGGAGTAAATGAGAACTTCTGAAAAAGTGATACAGTGACTTGACGTTGATAAATTAGAATACTACTTCACGCTTCCATAATGTGTAATGTGTGCCGGGCACTCTTCTAGATGCTTGGTATACATTGAGTCATTTAATATAACAGCCCTACAGGCAGGTATTGTTACCACTGTGTCCATTTCACAGATAAGGAAACTGAGGCCAAGAGAAATTATGCAACTGACCCAGGGTGACACAACTGGTGTGTGGTAGAACCGAGATTTGAACCCAGGAGATACTTCAGAATCAGTGCTCCTAATCATTCCACCCTTCTAGTATCTCTGTCTTCTCCTTTTCCCTTTCTTTCTCTCTGTCTTTTATTTTTTCTGTCAAGCCATAGTCAATTTTTACCTGTTCAATAATTATTTATGGAATGTTTGCACCACCCCTGTGTGAGGTTGTGTGAGCTCCCTGCCCCCACTAAACTTACCCTTTTGTAGATCTCAACTGCGTTGCTTTCACTGAACAGTAAATACTTTGGTGACCTAATTTGGGTACTTTGATGTGGAGACAGCATCATGGGCTTGAGGGCCGGTCTGGCTTTGTAGACAGGCAGCCTGTTTAGTCACATTAAGTTCCCCACTCAGAAGGGCCCCACACTCAGTTTAGTGATTTGCTATTGGCTGTCTTGAAAATTCTTAAAAATTTAAAAAAAA
>NW_024084894.1:0-1444 GCF_003009895.1 Hyaena hyaena | reverse complement strand
ACACACACACACACACACACACACACACACACATACACACACACCCCACATCTTTATGCATTCATCAGTTGATGGACCTTTGGGCTCTTTCCATAATTTGGCTATTTTTGATAATGCTGCTATAAACATTGGAGTGTATGTGCCCCTTTGAATCAATATTTTCATATCCTTTGTGTAAATACCTAGTAGTGCAATTGCTGAGCTGTAGGGTAGTTCTATTTTTTGGGTTATAGGTTAGTTCTATTTTTAACTTAGCCAAATTATCCTTCAGTTGATTGGCTTGCTTTGCATTCCAGATTCTGAGGTTTTCACAGATTATGCTTATCAATTCACTTCTATGCAATTTACTAATAATTTTCAAGAATAAAGTACATTTTGGCAATTTTGTTCTCAGATATCCTTGTAATGTTACTGTTTATTTTAAGAAGTAATATCTTTGTTTTGCACTTTCTAGAAATGTATAAATAAGGAATGAAAAAGTACCAGTGAGAATACATTTTCTAATATAAGTTATAAACAGCATTAATCATTGTGTTATTAGTTTTTACAAGTACAATAATTCATATGTCTCCTTCCTTTCTAGAAAGATACCTATTTCTCATTACATGATGGCTCTAAAATAATGGCTAAAAATGTCAGTCATTAAATAATATGCTAGCAATAGAATAACTATGGCTGTTTTCCACTTTCCTTCAGTGTTTTCACCATGGCAACATTGACTACATATTTCTATCATATACAATGTGAGACATGCTCAAGTACACATGTACAGTTCACAGAAAATCATTTAGTAATTTAACATTTTTCTAACAATGTGATTTTCACAGGCACTCTATCAAATTGACATATGTTTCAGTAATCTAGTTTTACTTTATAATTGACTATTTCAATTTTTAAGATCCTTTCTGGAATCTTCTGTAAATTTATATATGCAGTATTGTAGATATCAGTATTTTAGTTATATTTTAAATATTATTTTTTTGTTTCAGAATTTTTACAAATACTTGGTGGAACTTAATCACACTTATATAGTGATAGTGGTTAACTACAAGATGCTTGTCCAAAAATTATTTGACTAAAACAGTTAAATTACCTATCTTTCTATAGCCTTAGTGATGATAAATGAGCAGTGATTCTGCCATTAGTGTTTTTTTTCTGATTTCTTTTATGATTAATTTAATTTATTTTTCTTTCCATTTCAGCCCAATCAAATCTGTTTGAGAAATATGCAAATGTCTATCTAATTAAACTCTACTGTTGGGTCAGCTCAGTTAACTGAATTCAAGATCATAGTCTTGGTCCTATGTAGGTGTGTTAGTTTCACTCTCATTACTTGTTGAAAATTGCATCCTTATGTTTGCACGTATAGGAGGATTAGGAGGAACTTGACGGAGGAACAAGGGGGAGAAGAAGGGCGGAAATGGTGGGGGAAAGGGAGAGAGGC
>NW_024084893.1:0-1444 GCF_003009895.1 Hyaena hyaena | reverse complement strand
ATACTTTCCCTTGAGCTATGAACAGGCTAATGACCCCTAGTCATAAAAGATTGACCTTTACACGTACAATTCTGTTTCTACTGTTGGCATTAGTCCAAGATGTTCATACAGATCAACATGCAAATCAACTAACCAAAAATGTCTTTCATGCCCTAGCTATTCAAGAAATCATAAAAGTAGACACAAAGGTAAATGTACTCTTATAGGCTATTCTATTTATTGGAAATAAGCTAAACTCTTTAAAGGTATGGTTGGCTCTCTGGTGCAATAAAGCATATAACTGGAAAATCAAGTCTTGCCCGGAGACAAAGAGCCTAACTTAGAGAAAAGGAACAGATAAAGGCAGAAGATAAGTTACTACATACACCTTTGCTAAGTGATGGTGTATAGGAGCCCCTTCCCTAAAGCCTACTTTCCACAAACACCTTCCCTTACCCTGGCAGCTGTGATGAGGATGGATAAGAGTATCTACAAACCTATGACTTAATCTTAGTGTTATTAAAATGTGAACACCTTGTTATTTTCTTAGTTACTCAACTTCACTTTAATTGGGGCTGTTCTGCAAGAAGACTTTTGTAAAACCTGTTTCTGTACATTTTCCAAAAACACCTTATCACAAAGAGCTATTCATTGTAAAAATTCCATTTCCTGATGCCATGTTAACATTTGACCTATAAATAAAGACACCAAAACCGAGAGGACAGAGATGCCTGCCTGGTGATCATAGAGAATCTCGGGGCTCTCTCATTCTCTTTCGCCGACACCGTCCATCCTTCAGGGACCCCTGAACCTGTCTGAGCCGGCGCGGCCTCCGACAGAAGAGTAAACATTGTTAAAATGTCTATACTACCCAAAGCAATCTACATTAAATGCAATCTCCATCAACATACCAACAGCATTTTCACAGAGCTAGAATAAACAATCCTAAAATTTCTTTGGAACTAAAAAAGACCCTGAATAGCTAAAGTAATCTTGAAAAAGAAAAACAAAACTGAAGGCAACACAATTCCAGGTTTCAAGCTATATTGTAAAGCTTTAGTCATCAAGACACTATGGTACTGGCACAAAAACAGGCACAGAGATCAATGGAACAGAATATAAAACTCAGAAATGGACCCACATCCATCTTCAACTCATCTTCAACAAAAAAGAACATCCAATGGAAAGATGTTTCTTTGACAAATGGTGTTGGGAAAACTGGACAGCAACATGCAAAGGAATGATTCTGGATCACTTTCTTACCATATGCAAAAATAAATTCAAAGTGGATGAGGGGCGCCTGGGTGGCTTAGTCTGTTAAGCGTCCGACTTTCGCTTAGGTCATGATCTCGCGGTTCGTGGATTCGAGCCCCGCGTTGGGCTCTGTGCTGATTGCCAGCTCAGAGCCTGGAGCCTGTTTCAGTCTGTGACTCCCTCTCTCTCTGACCCTCCCCTGCTCATGCTG
>NW_024084892.1:0-1444 GCF_003009895.1 Hyaena hyaena | reverse complement strand
TGATTGATGACATTGGATGCGCAGAAAGGCAGCTGGAGAGACATTATATGTGGCCCAATGACAACCAAAAAACCAGAGAACCAGGAACACAGGACAAGCTGAATGCAGAGTCTCCTGCTCATTACAGTTGTATAATGTAGGGGTTTGCAAATGGCAACATAGCGATCATAGGACATGGCAGCTAAGAGATAAAACTCGGTTGCTCCCAGAAGGATGGCAAAAAAATACTGAGTGAAACAACCAGCAAAGGAGATAGTCCTGTCTCCAGTTCCAATATTGACTAGCATTTTGGGAACAAAGACAGAGGTAAAACAAATTTCCAGAAAGGAAAAATTCCGGAGGAAGAAATACATAGGAGTCTGGAGGCGATGATCCAGCAAGGTCAGAATGATGATGGTCATGTTTCCCATGATGCTTAAGATGTAAGTTAGCAGTAGAAAAAGGAAAAGCACAGCCTGAAGCTCAGTGTCATTTGTCAGCCCAAGAAGAATGAACTCTGTCACTGATGTCTGGTTGCCCATCATTATCTTCACACAAATTAAGAGAGACAATAATAATGACAAAGGCTGGAATAAAAGGAAAGGTTCCAGATTTTTACTGAAATATATAATCCAGGTAAAAATATTAGAAGGAGAATTTAAAACTCTGAATCCTTCTCTATCCCTCATTTTAAAAATGACCTCTTTTAATGAAATGATTAACACATTTTCTTATTTTACTTTATAATTCACGAAGCTCCTTCTTCTTAGAAACATAATTATTTCTTCTAAATTGTATTAATACTCATTGCTCATCACTTTTTAATTCATTTATATTTGCCATCTGGGTCTATTTATATTTTCCTCTCTAAGTTATTGGATGCTGTGTGTCACAAGCCTATAGACAAATCTAAAACAAATTTAGAGTAGGGCTATTTGAATTAAATTTCTGAAATTAGCCTCTTGACTCTCAGTTTATTAGCCAACAAAGCAAATACAAATGAAGGTATGAACTATAGGAAAAAATCAAACTTGGTTGATTTCTTCGTTTTACTGTTTTGTATTTTTTCTTATTTCAGATTTCTCATTTTGAATAATAGTTCTGGGTATCTGCTGAAGCTCTAAGCCTCGATTGACTTTTCTCTTAATTCCTAATAAAGTGTCTGGAATTCAGATTACTTATAGTTCCTGGGTCATGGCAAAGGCCTTATAAATGCTATCACATAGGGGCATGTGGATGGCTCAGGGGGTTAAGCGTCCAGGTTAAGCGTCCAACTTCAACTCAGGTCATGATCTCACTGTTTGTGGGTTTGAGCCCCACATTGGGCTCTGCTCACACCTCAGAGACTGGAGCCTACTTCGGATTCTGTGTGTGTGTGTGTGTGTGTGTGTGTCTCTCTCTCTCTCTCTCTGCCCCTCCCCTACACGCACACTGTCTCTGTCTCAAAAGTAAATAAACGTTAAAA
>NW_024084891.1:0-1445 GCF_003009895.1 Hyaena hyaena | reverse complement strand
AGAGAGAGAGAGAGAGAGAGCGTGAGCAGAGGAGGGTCAGAGAGAGAGGGAGTCACAGACTGAAACAGGCTCCAGGCTCCGAGCTGGCATTCAGCACAGAGCCCGATGCAGGGCTCGAACCCACGAACCGCGAGATCATGACCTAAGCGAAAGTCGGACGCTTAACCGACTAAGCCACCCAGGCGCCCCTCTCTTGTTTCTTGAGGTAGCCGTTCATCTCCGCGACCTTCCCTCTTAGAACTGCTTGTGTTGCCTTCTCTAGGTCTCGGTATGGGGTACTCCATTGTCATTTGTCCCCATTATCTTTGATCCCTCCCTTGGTCCACTGGCTGTTGAATGGTAGTTTACTCTCCACGTGTGAGGGAACTTTCCATTGTCCTGTAATTGAGTTCTCTGGTCACACCCTGTGGTCAGAAGGTGCTTGATGACAAGCTTCCAGTCTTCCTGAATTTACTAACACCTGTTGAGTGGCCGAACGGGCGACGTATGGCCTTAGGTTTATGTCCTTGATCCATTTTGAGTTAATTTTTATGTGTGGTTGGGTGAGGATCCGACTTTGTTCTTACTCTGTTGCCTGCGTCGATCTGGGCTTCCCAGAGCCCCTTGTTGAAGGTCTTGTTTCCCCAGTGAATGGTCTCTGCATTCTTGTCAAAAGTCATCACTTGACCATGTATGTAGTTTGTTTCCTGGCTCTATCCCAGGTCTGTGCATCTGTTCTTCATGCCAATACCACGCTGATTTGATTACGGTGGCTTTATATTAGTTTTTGAAACAATGAGGTGTGAGTCCTCCTATTTTGTCTTTTTTCAGGATAGTTTTGGCTCCTCAGGGTCCCTTGAAATTCCATATGAATTTTAGGATGGGTTTTCATTTCTGCAAAATGTGTTATTCGGGATTTTGATAGGGATTGAATGGAGTCCATAGATTTGCTTTGGGGAATATGGAATTTTGATGGTTTCAAGTCTTTCAGTCCATGATGAGGAGTGTATTTCCACGTATTTATGTCTCTAATTTCTTCCCATGATGTTTTATAGTTGTCATCCTACAAGTCTTTATCTACTTGGTTATTTCTTAAGTATTTTATTGTTTTTGATGTTATTGTAAGTTAACTTTTTCTTGCAGTTACCCTTCAGATTGCTATTGTGTGTACAAAGGTGACCTTCCGGGGCGCCCGGCTGGCTCACTGGTTGATGGCAGACTTTGCCTCAGGTCATGATCTCGTGTTTCATGAATTTGAGCCCCGCGACGGGCTCAGTGCTGTCCATGTGGAGCCACTTTGGATTCTCCGTCCCCCCCACCTCGCTGCCCCTCCCCTGCTGGTGCTCTCTTTCTTTCTCAAAAATGAATAAACATTTCTTAAGAATTAAAAAAAATAAATAGGGGCGCCTGTCTCTCCTCTCTGTCCCTACCCACTTGTGCTTGCTCTCTCTCAAAATAAATAAAAA